>NW_014579653.1:14867-16007 GCF_000485595.1 Priapulus caudatus
TGGGCAACTGGACGCAACTAGTCACTGCCGATCGCTTCGAGTTGCTCGAAATCCAGTTGCTTCCAGTCAAGTCGGCTCGCAAGCCCGACATAAGCGCTGCCCCCCTTAACGAACGTGCAGCCATTTGTTTGTATTGGGTCTGGTTACATGTCTGCCCTTTTGTCTGTCTGCCTGCCTGTCTGCCTGCATGCCTGTCTGCCTGCCAGCCTACCTCTCTTCCTGTCTGTCTGCCTGCCTGCCTGTCTGTTTGTCAGCCTGTATGCCTGCCTGCCTGCTTGCCTGTCAGCCAGCCTGAGTGCTTGCCACTATTCCTGCCTGCTTGCCTGCCAGCCTGCCTCTCTTCCTGTCTGTCTGCCTGCCTGCCTGCCTGCCTGTCTGTTTGTCTGCCTGCCTGCCTGTCTGTTTGTCAGCATGTATGCCTGCCATTTAATTTTGTAACCTCAGACTGCGGACTCCCTCATGTTGCTTGCGGACTCCCTCTTTTTAAGGGTAGGGAGTCCGTTGGACTCCCTCCCGTGTTCAAAAGTCAATTTCTACCCCTGTTCAGTATAGTTGTGATTGTACCGTCGTTGCCCGCCTGACCACAACATTAATGTTCCCACGATCATCCCTCTCATCCGCCGGCGCCACCTGCCGGTGTCGGAAACGCACCTGAGAATGAGCGAGAAGTGCGAACGTGGTTGCATCGAACGATCCTACAGCAGTCGTCGTCTTGTCTTGTCGTTTCTATGCTGCGTGGGTTGATCTGCTTGCTGTTAGGAATGCCTGAGAAACTGAAGCAAACACAGAAGAGAACGTTATTCGAGAAACGTTTCGTTTTAAAATTGTGGAATCATTTCTGATTATCAATTAATTATAATTATAATTATAATGAAAGAACATGAAAGAAATGAATGACAGAAAAGATATGTCATATGAGTGAAACAGTGGCGAGTGTTCCAGTTACGATGGTGTTCGAACTGCACAGTCCAGCGCTTAAAATGATATATATTTATATATAATATATATTTGAGTTCGTATGTATGTATGTATGTATGTATGTATGTATGTATGTATGTATGTATGTATGTATGTATGTATCTTCCCTATAGGCGGCCAAACCGCCCAAGCGATCTGGATGCAATTTTCACAGGTCCATCT
>NW_014579653.1:16032-19071 GCF_000485595.1 Priapulus caudatus
ACGCGATCATCAGACAGACTTTAATGAAAAATCTAAATGATCGCGTTACAAGCGTGAAACTCGGAGTAACGGCTAAAAGTGATGTCTTGTCTTTAATTTATCTACAGACTACAATTTATTACGCTCTGCAACTTAACGCATCGACAGTATAGACTCAAGCATCCAGACTTATATATATATATATATCAAGAGCTTGATATATATAGATAGATTCCAATAAATCTCGGTTGTTTATAAACTCGTGTGTCGAGAGTGCTCAATACTACCATGAGTAGAGCAAATATAGATAAAGTTATACGGACACGGTAGTAATTTTGACTCTGTTTATTGCATACAGAACTGTTTCGTGTGGAGAGAAAGCTCCACACTCATCAGTGCCTAATACAGAGTAATCTATTAGAACATCCCGAGCAGTATAAAAACATCATGCATAATGTGATCTATTGTTCGTATTCATACGTGCGCGTTCTAAAGGAATACCATAGATACTAATTAACGCGTCATTGTCGGTAACTGCTGCGCGCTGGCGCTAAACTGAATTCATTGAAATGAATTCATGAAAAACTGAAGTCTAAACATGTTTCTGACGACGAGACGACCCCCCACACCACCTAAAGTATGAGTAATGAGAAGCAAGTGTGGTGGATCTCAAGTGATACAGAATGGGGGGGGGATGGGCGGGCGGGCGAGCGGCGGGCAACTTACCTTTTTTCCCATTATTACACACGGACAAGGTTTCGATTGTCTCTCGCAGTTTCCTCTAAATTGTTCCTTCTGCGAAAAAATAAAAACAAAAGAGCGTCAACGACCATCGGATGGAAAACACAAGAGCATCGATGCCCATCGAAGGGTAAAACACAAGAGTGCATCAATGCCAAACAGAGTAAAAACAAGCCCATCCAGATGACCTTTTTCCAAACAGAGTAAAAACAAGACCATCCATCGGCTCCAGAAGAGTTCAATCGAAACACGAACCAGATGACCTTTTTCGCCAATAAAAATCTGATAAATCCGAGGATTCCAGCATACGTTGCCCGACCGATCCGGCACCACTGACATTTCAAACCCCGCAAAGTCACACACCGACCCGACATCACGAACCCGATCAATCGCCAGACGCGAAAACCTCGTTAAAATAACGCTCGGCAAAAACGGAAGGTTAGGAGGCGTTGCCAAAATCGCAGCGTGGGTACGACGAATCAGGAGGTCAGAGATTCGTCTGCAAACCAAGGGCCCGTTGTCAGAAACAAAACCTGCCTGCCTGCTTGCCTGCCAGCCTGCCTCTCTTCCTGTCTGTCTGCCTGCCTGCCTGCCTGTCTGTTTGTCAGCCTGTATGCCTGCCTGCCTGCCTGCTTGCCTGCCAGCCTGCCTCTCTTCCTGTCTGTCTGCCTGCCTGCCTGCCTGTCTGTTTGTCAGCCTGTATGTCTGCCTGCCAGCCTGCCAGCCTGCCACCCTACCTCTCTTCCTGTCTGTCTGTCTGCCTGCTTGTCTGTATGCCTGCCTGCCTGCTTGCCTGTCAGCCAGCCTGAGTGCTTGCCACTATTCCTGCCTGCTTGCCTGCCTGCCTGCCTCTCTTCCTGCCTGCCTGCCTGTCTGTTTGTCTGCCTGCCTGCCTGTCTGTCTGCCTGCCTGCCTGCCTGCCTGCCTGTTTGTCAGCATGTATGCCTGCCATTTAATTTTGCAACCTCAGACTGCGGACTCCCTCATGTTGCTTGCGGACTCCCTCATGTTGCTTGTGGACTCCCTCTTAAGGGTAGGGAGTCCAAGTCCGTTGGACTCCCGTGTTCAAAAGTCAATTTCTACCCCTGTTCAGTATAGTTGTGATTGTACCGTTGTTGCCCGCCTGACCACAACATTAATGTTCCCCACGACCTCACCCGATCATCACATGCGTCTAAACAGAGGAATTGCTCCGACCTGTGATTGGAGGATAAAAATAGACCCCGCCCACTCCCGCAATGCTATGACCGGTAGGAACGTGTGCGAACAGTCTAACTATCATATGGAGCGAACGATTTGAGTTACATTTCTATAAATTCTAGCTATTATAGCCACATGTCTTAGCCTTAATCTCTGTGAATTTTGAGTCTATTGAAGCACATTTAGTCTAATTAATTAGCAAATATGCACGCGCGGCTATGACCAGCGAAATGAAACGTCACGAAACGTCACGAGTGGGAGGGGTCTATTTTTATCCTCCAATCACAGGTCGGAGCAATTCCTCTGTTTAGATGTCCGATCTCCCCTGGCGGTGTTGGAAACGCACCTGAGAATGAGCGAGAAGTGCGAACGTGGTTGCATCGAACAATCCTAAAGCAGTCGTTGTTGTCTTGTCTTGTCGTTTCTACGCTGCGTGGGTTGATCTGCTTGCCGTTAGGAATGCCTGAGAAACTAAACCAAACACAGAAAAGAACGTTACTCGAGAAACGTTTCGTTTTAAAATTGTGAAATCATTTCTGATTATCAATTAATTATAATTATAGTTATAATGAAAGAGCACAGAAGCGAGAAAGAGCGTTATTCGAGAAACGTTTCGTTTTAAAATTGTGGAATCATAAAATAAACGTTAAATCATAACGTTAATCATCGTTTAATTATAATTATAATGAAAGAACATGAAAGAAATGAATGACAGAAAAGATATGTCATATGAGTAAAACAGTGGCGAGTGTTCCAGTTACAGAGATGCCAACACATATTTGAAGCAATCTGTAGTTTCTGGCCATCAAATTAGTAGTTCGAGGGTAACGTAGTGACCAGAGTTTGCTAGGGGGGTCAGGCATGCCCCCCGGAAAAATTTTTGATTGTGAGATGCAATTTCCTGCTTTGTGAGGGTCAAAAATGACAATAAATTGACAAAAAATGACAAAAAAATAATAATTTCGATCACAGTGAAATTCGTAGTTTGATACAAACTGGTCGTAGTGGTGCAAAATGAATAGAAATTCGTATAAAATACGGATGAATTGTAGTGGTTGGCATCTCTGCAGTTACGATGTTGTTCGAACTGCACAGTCAAGCGCTTAAAATGATATATTT
>NW_014579653.1:20044-21345 GCF_000485595.1 Priapulus caudatus
GTCTGCAAACCAAGAGTCAGTTGTCAGAAACAAATTTAGTCTTAACATTAGTCTTAACATTAACAATACTAATCACTCTGGTTCGTATTGTTATGAGGAAATCTGCTACGATTTTTCATTCTCGTAACTTCGCAGCGTTTCTGTCAACGGTCTAAGAGAAATAGTTTACGTAAATTAAGACTAATTTTGTTTCTGACAATGGGCCCCAAGTTTGTAACCGCGACGACGTTTTTGTTGTCAGGGCCATAGACGACATCAGAAGACATTCTACGTACAACATATATTCCATGTATTTATTTATTTATTTATATATATATTGGTACAGGATTCTTCATACTACAGCGTACCCAATCAAAATATGTCCAATGTCAAAAGGTCAACATTCACGCTTGCTCTACCCTCTCTCTCTCTCTCTCTCTACGTGTAGCTCTATCAGTATTCACCTCTCGTTATTGCTTAGATACACGCACGCACGCACGCACGCACGCACGCACGCACGCACACACACACATACATACATACATATCAAGAGTGCATAATAGAGATCACTCTTATGCATCTTCTATTATGCACTCTTCAACTCTTGATACATATACCTGTCAGTGCGTGTGCGTGCGTCCGTGCGCTTACAAGTATATATATACAGGATTCTATAGTCGCCTACAATACTGCAGGTTTCGCTGCATATTTATCTGCGTGTTTTTTTTCCGTCTGTGGGTCACAGAGGGAGGCACTAACTACGCAGCAGACGGGTTGAGTAAGTTCTAATGCAAATGTCAGCGCCTATTCTTAGCCTGGTTAGAGGAAACCAGCATGCCTGCCTGCCTGCCTGCCTGCCTGCCTGTCTGCCTGCCTGCCTGTCTGGTTGGTTGGTTGCCTGTCTGGTTGCCTGCCTGCCTGCCCGTCTGTCTGGTTGCCTGCCTGCCTGCCTGCCTGTCTGGTTGCCTGCCTGCCTGCCTGCCTGTCTGGTTGCCTGCCTGCCTGCCTGCCTGCCTGCCAGCCTGCCAGCATGCCTGCCTGCCTGTCTGGTTGCCTGCGTGCGTCCCCTTAGTACGCGTGCCTCACTGCCAACTGATATTCCTGCTGCAGCAAGATGGGTAAAAACCACAGCTAGAGCTTTTGCTATGCCGAGGCCAAGCTGGTTCTGTATCCATCTCCCCTATCTCTCTCTCTCCCTCTTTCTCTTTCTATCTGTCTCGCTCTCTCTCCCTCTTTCTCTTTCTATCTGTCTCGCTCTCTCTCCCTCTTTCTCTTTCTATCTGTCTCGCTCTCTCTCCCTCTTTCTCTTTCTATCTGTCTCG
>NW_014579653.1:21937-25753 GCF_000485595.1 Priapulus caudatus
AGCAGCAGCAGTAGTAGCAGTAGCAGCAGTAGTAGCAGCAGCAGCAGCAGCAGCAGCAGCAGCAGCAGCAGCAGTAGCAGCATCATCATCAGCAGCAGCAGCAGCAGCAGCAGCGCAACGCGATCATGACAAGCTTCCAGGCAGCATGGTACCGTGTTGCTGCATGAATGAAGGGGACTTTGAATAAGCACTACGATAGTGATCACACTAGATTGCAAACACACACGAGAGAGAAAAAACCTCATGTCAATACGTTTGTCTCTCACTCTGTCAACAATTTCCCCCAAGGATATAACGTGATTGCTCCAATTGCTCAATCCACATAATTCCTCAACGTCCAACAACGCGCGTGTGCATCCGTCAACGATGTCAACAACTCACGCACGCGCACACACACGCGCACGCACACACATCAAAACATGCACATGTACAAACACACACGCGCACACACACTCACTCACATGCACATACAAACACACACGCGCACACACACTCACTCACATACACATGCACGCACGCACGCACGCACGCACGCACGCACAGGCACTTGGAACGTCTCAATAAAAAAATGGTAAATAAACACGAAATGTATTTACTAACAAAGTCTTAATGTTTCTCTACTCTATGTCGCCTATTATTGCCGATAATTACCCGTAAATGAATTATACGACATGAATAAGAGAGAGTTGTTTGTGCACAGGGCGGGCGTGTGGTGTACTTGTGTGTTGCAGATGAGCATTTGACCAGCATTTACGGGTAATTATCGGCAATAATAGGCGACATAGAGTAGAGAAACATTAGGACTTTGGTAGTAAATAGATTTCGTGTTTATTAACCTTGTTTTTTTTATGGAGACGTTCCAAGTGCCTGTGCACACACGCGTGCGCGTACTCAGTCGGAGCATATCAGCATATATCTGTGACAGGCCTACCTGGTAAGGTACAGCCTGACCCTCAGAAGACCCCGACATACATATATATATATATATATATATGCGTCACAAAGAGCCCCAATCTAGTCTAGGCTTGGAGTAATCATTCTGAGTAGTAGACAAAATAGTAGAAACAAACAGAAATAACAGAAACAACAGAATAACAAAAAAATAACAGAATATTAGCCGAATAGTAGACAACTGACAGTAGTCAGAATGATTACTCCAAGCTCTAGGTAAAAGTAAAACAAACGTGTTGCAGGTACGTACGCGCGTGGCCTAGCCCACACATTCACACAACCATCCACGCACCCTGTCCACGTCTCAATAAATAAATAAAAACGTAAATAAACACGAAATGTATTTACTACCAAAGTCTTAATGTTTCTCTACTCTATTTCGCCTATAATCATCTGTAAATGCCGGTCAAATGCTCATCTGCAACACACAAGTATTTTGTGCACAGGGCGGGCGTGCGGTCAACATGTTCATCTTATTCATGTTGCTTGTGCACAGGACGGGCGTGCGGTGTACTTGTGTGTTGCAGATGAGCATTTGACCCGCATTTACGGGTAATTATCAGCAATAATAGGCAAAACAGAGTAGAGATACATTAAGACTTTGGTAGTAAATACATTTCGTGTTTATTAACTTTTTTTTTTTAATTGAGACGTTCCAAGTGCCTGTGATCTTAACCAGCCTAAACACTACCCATTCTAACCTAATCCAACACAAACACTAAAAACCTTACCACAACCAGCCTAAACACTATACCCATCCTACCTTAACCAATACTAAAAACCTTTCCACAGCCAACCCAACCAACCCTACCCATCCTACCCTAACCCAACATTAACACTAAAATTCTTACCATAACCAGCTCAAACTGAAACCATATGACAGTAGAGCTATAACTCTCCTAGTTACCCTTTCCAGCCTATCTATCTCACCCTAACCTGCCTCAACCAAGGAACTATTCTTACCCTAAACTGCTTAAAAACCACAGAGCTATTATACCCTAAGAAGCCTGAATTCTACTCATTTTGGCCCTTGATGCAAATTTATTCATACTCATGCAGCCTCAACTCGCCCCTCCCCCTCCCACTGTATTCCCTCATGACTAACCCTATTATAAATCCAACCCTAAGCACAAATTGTCACGCATAGCCCCGTATTTTCGGAGCACGCCCGTCGTCGTCAGCGAGCGAAACTGTCAATACTGTACAGCGGAAAAATCAATGGCAGATCCCATCCTCCCGGCCGCCGCCACAGCCTCCACAATCGCGACGGAAGGCCGCGCTCCCGTTGCCACGGCAACGGTTTTACAGCATCCGCTCATTGGCCGCGACCATTAATGATAATCAATGGAAAAGAAAAGCTGCAGGGTGGAGATATGCACGCTATCTCGCACCCCCCCCCCTCCTCCCCTGCTGATGCTGCAGCTGTCACGAGGTGTTTAGGCTAGAAACAGCCAACCACCCATCCACACACGTTAGCTGTGTGTGCACGCAGTACCCCATCATCCATATATACATGTATCCCCCCTCATGCGGCTGCCATCTTACAAGGTTACGAGACAACATTGACCCAGACAAGCCTTCTCAAGTTTGCATCACAGAAGCATCCCACACGCACACACACACACACACACAGACACGCACACACGCACGCACGCACGCACGCACGCACGCACGCACGCACGCACGCACGCACACACACATACACACCTGTTTTACGATTTGTTTCCTGGACAGGTTAGTACACTTGGTGAGCTACGAGCGTGAACACTAACGATGATAATTCATAACCAATGTGATATAATACTGGCATATATACACGTGTGTATATATACCGTACGTATATATATATACCCATATATACTGGTATTTATAATGTATAATAATACTTCACGCGATTGAATACAGCACATACTTTGCTATCACTCTACTTGCGGAGACTCTAACCTCGACTGTGTTGATCAATCCTATATCAACTCGCCCCTACCGTGCCCACTATGCTACCATATGCTACCTTATTGCCAGCCACAGTAACACAGTACCACGTGCCTACTGCAATAGGTACACGTAACCTCAATGTAGTATATTCTGTATCATATCATACAATCCTATCACCCCCATGTCTCACCGTAGCTCTCACTCCATTGAGCTACGTATGCATACGGAGTGATAACACATACAAATAACATGATCCGCAAAAATATTGCGTAAATTACTACTAACGGCCAATCACGGCGCAGGCGCACGAGGAGAAAACCTCGCCGTCCAATCACCACGCTGCTTCCGCAGAGTCCCGCGACCGACGCCGCACACCGACCAATCACGCGGACGAATGGCACGCGCGCCTCCGCTGATAGGTCGGCGCTCTTGCTGTGAATGAGCGGAGTGTGCCGCGGCCGCGTGCGTGCGTCTGACGCGCTGCCGCGGCAACGAGCGAGTCGCGCGTTCCTGCGCCGCGAAGCCTGCGCGATCGCTGCTGCCTCCAGCTGCCAGCATCCCTCGCTCCGCAGCATCCCTTGCCACATCTCGAGCTCCGCAGCTTCTGCGTGCATCCTGAGCTCCGCAGCTTCCCCGCGCATCCCGAGCTCCGCAGCTTCTGCATGCATCCCGAGCTCCGCAGCTTCCCCGCGCATCCCGAGCTCCGCAGCTTCCCCGCGCATCCCGAGCTCCGCAGCTTCCCCGCGGATGCATCCCGAGCTCCGCAGCTTCCCCGCGCATCCCAGCTCCGCAGCTTCTGCACGCATCCCGAGCTCCGCAGCTTCCCCGCGCATCCTGAGCTCCGCAGCTTCTGCACGCATCCCGAGCTCCGCAGCTTCCCCGCGCATCCTGAGCTCCGCAGCTTCTGCACGCATCCCGAGCTCCGCAGCT
>NW_014579653.1:25763-26861 GCF_000485595.1 Priapulus caudatus
GCTCCATCTTTGTTTCTATTTGAAGGCCAGTGTTCACTTGTTATAGCAACATACTGTCTGTGTTCGTAACCGAGCTGCGTCACGCGAAATCACACAAAGCCTGAAGAAATTCTCGCTGAAAAACTAGAATAACCGTTGTTGCTATGCAAGCTGGTTAAGTTTAAGGAACCTGAGACACTCTATTTTATACTAGGTTAAATAATTCGATATCTACGTCATTACAATAGCAATGTAACTCAAATAGTTCGCGCCATATGATAGTTAGTACACTTTCCTACCGGCGATAGACGCGCGTGTATTAGCCTAATCGACTAATTAGACTAATCGTCCTTAATTATTATAGCTAAGGCATGTGTCTATAATAGCTAGAATTTATAGAAATGTAACTCAAATCGTTCGCGCCATATGATAGTTAGTGCACGTTCCTACCGGTCATAGCGCATGCGGCGGGGCATGCACAATGAAAACGAAACGTCACGAATTCTATTTTTTTCCCTCCAATCACAGGTCGGAGCAATTCCTGTTCAGACGCATGTGGGAAATCCCCAGACCGAGTGCTGACACTGGCTAGAGCCTCCGGGTTCTAGACCTGCGTGCCTCAAAACGACGACGCCCCATTTACACACGACCTGTTTATTTCACTAAGGAAAACAGTGACAAGCGGTAATAATATGCGAGTTACTGGACTATATTTTGGGTCGTAAAAGGAGCAGGCTCTGAAATAGCTCTAGATAGTACTATAAAGCCCTTCGCTCTGCCGCAGGGAAGCGAATCATATTTACATCCTTACAGCTATTAAGCGATGTAGACACGTACATTTAAGCACCACACACAGTCACTATCACCTCACGATCATTCACTCTCACCTCACAATCATTCACTCTCACCTCACGATCATTCACTCTCACCTCACTACCATTCACTCTCACCTTGCCACGATCATTCACTCTCACCTCACGATCATTCACTCTCACCTCACGATCATTCACTCTCACCTCACGATCATTCACTCTCACCTCACGATCATTCACTTTCACTTCACGATCATTCACTCTCACCTCACGACCATTCACTCTCACCTCACGATCATTCACTCTC
>NW_014579653.1:27936-28494 GCF_000485595.1 Priapulus caudatus
AGAAAACCAACACTAGTGTTTTAACAGAAAGTCTCGAATACTAATAGCACAGAAAACCTAGTGTTAACAAAGTCCCTAATGGTATAGAAAATCATCACTGTTTAAAACCAAAGGTCTCTAATAGTATCGAATAACTGCACTTACTGCAGCCTCGGCAAAAAGTCCTTAATCGTACAGAAAGCCATCAGTTAGCAAAATCTCTAAAAGTACTGAAAACCATGAGTGTTAACAAAAAGTCTCTAATAGTACAGAAAACCAACAGTGTTAGCAACGTCTCTAAAGGTACAGAAAGCCACCAGTTTAAAAAAAAGTCTCTAAAAGTACAGAAAACCACCAGTTTTAACAAAAAAGTCTCTAAAAGTACAGAAAACCAACAGTGTTAACAAAAAGTATAGCAGCTAAAAGTATAGAAAACCACTTATTTTACCACTAAGGTCCCTAATGGTATCGAGTACCATTACCACCAGTTTTAGATAAACGTCCCTGTGAGTATTTGTAAACGACCAGTGTTACTGTTGCTGAGAGGGTCTATGTCCCCCGGGGTACTGCCGGAACGTA
>NW_014579654.1:0-21067 GCF_000485595.1 Priapulus caudatus
TGATTCTGAATTTCGTTTGTGCATTTCGATTTCGATTTTGATTTTGGATGTTTGATTGTGATTTTGCATTTTGAATTTCGATTTGATTTCTTTTTGAATTTGAATCCGATTTGGGATTTGATTTGTTGATTTCGAAGTTTTGGATTTATTGATCCTTCGTTTGGAATATTATGATTTATGCGAGTAATTGTGAATTTGTGTTTTTTTTTGATTGGACTTTACTACTTTCATTTCTGAGGTTAACACGTGCGGAGGCAATACCTGGGATACGTAGTCCCTCCGGGCGCAATATGGCGGCCGCCAGACTTCCGAATCCTCCAACGGCCCACCGCTCCCTTATGAGTACACTGCGCACTTGCAAGAGGCGCACACGATGCCCAGCCGTTAACGCCCTCGCAGCCCCCAGCGCACGTCACCATCGCTATTAAGCTCCCCTATAGGCCCATAGCGAAACGTGTACACTAACTTTATATATCTTCGGCGACAGACAGAATTTGAGTGTATACATTTGCAACAATTCGACGAATACATATAAACACTATTCTAGCCTATGGTGCTCGCCGTAATGTACTACTTTTAGTCTTTCTATTGAAGCCGCCGAAAATAGTTTAATTAATTTACTAACAATAATATTCCGCGAGCGGTATCCCGCGGTAATAGGCTGACATGTAAATAGGCGCAAACGGGCCTATGACGGTAGAAAAGTGACACCAACTGATCATAGCTGGCCGGCAAGCAGCCAACGGATTTGAGTCTACAATCCTAAAAAATTCTCCTACTACTATAACGAAACAAATGTCTGATAAGCTACTGGTTCGCGAAAATTTGAGTTATTTACAGGCACAAATAGCTTAAATTAATTTTCGTTTCTCTCAATACACCCCTCTTATATATTCTTCTATTTTTTACCACACACATATTCGCACCCCACCACGCACCCGCCCGCACCCGGGAGTATCGCAGCCGCCAGCAGGCTACAGTATATCGCAGGCGGCGCCGGCTGCATGGACCGGCTCCAGACACACCATCGTCACCCATCGTATGCGCCCAGATAGGACAATTGAGTTACTATTTCTAAAATCTAGATACACATTAACGAGATCACATGTTCAAACGCCAAATTTCACGGACTTGACCATTACTTGGAGAAAAATCTACACGACGTCCAGCGAACACTTTAGCGGTAATAGCGAATCCCGCTTTGTCGACATCACACACAAATGAAATTTGATAATCATTCAGAACAATAGTCGTGCTTCAAACAACAAAACTCAAAAATTCACAGACAGTAGCCGTAAAAACAACCACAGTACCACATAAGAATTTGTGGTTGGACGCGCGCGGGCCGCGGTCCCTGGCAATGGTTGCCACAGGCTAAGACATGCTGTTTTATACTGATTCTAGGAACAATACCTCTCGCCGGACATTCACCCGCCGTCGGACAAATTACCGCGCTGACTCCGGACATTACCACCGCGGAGGGAGACAATTACGACGGGCCCGATGCCATTTACCCTCGCCTGCCATTCGACCCCCGGGCCGACAATTACCGACCCGCACAATTACCCCCCACGTCGCCATTTAACCCTCGCCGATGCCAAAAAATTCACCGACCGCGCGGACTAATCACGCCCGCGCCACACCACACACAACACAACACAACGTACGCAGCCGGACAATTACCGCCAGCGCGGCATTTACCCTCCGGAACATTTTACTCGGTCGCCCCGGACAGGGCGAGGGGAGGAGCCCTCCCCTGGGACCATTTACGCGGGGGGGCCCCCGGCCAATTAGCCGGCTTGTCGGCCGATGGCAGACATTTATGAGTCCCCGTGCACAAGTTAGCCGCCCCGGACACAAGTTAGCTGCGGCCCGCCCCGCCTGACATTCCTTCCGCGCGGACAACTCACAGCGCCCGTGACCAAGCTTACTGGGCCGCCCGAAACAAATGTTCAGCCAGACCGCGACGCCGGGACCCGAGTGTGTACCGGGGCGCCCCGGACAATAATCACGCGCGGTGGGGCCGGGCCCGGACATACTGTAGACAGTGCGCTCACGGATCAATTACCCCTCGGCACACATTACCGTTATACGCACATTGTTACCGCCGGACAAGTTAGCCCGCCTGCCGGACAGTTTACGCCGCAAGGGCCCGACAAACTGTGCCGCCCAGGGGGAAAAACAAATTTTTATACCCGCGCCCCGAACATTTGACGCCCGGCCCAGAACAAGGTGTCGGCACCCGGCACATTTGACTCGCGCCGGACAGATGTGAACCGCTAGCCAGCGGCGCCGGCGGACAATGTTATCCCCGCCGCCGACAATTAAGGTCTAGATACAATGCTAGCCCGGCCCCACTCCGACTATCGAGTGTGTGAGCCGGAGTCACTATGGTGGAAAGCTGATTAACTGGCAAGCTGTTGAACCGCAGGTGATCGATCAGGGCAGCGAGGCTCGAGAGGAGGGAAGGGAAGAAGGTGGAGTCACTCCGCTCCGCGCGGCACGCGTTCCGTGTGGGTGTGCTGGCAGAAGGGAGTGGGCAGCGGCATTGCCGCCACCGCCTGCCTATCTCACTGCCTCCTCCCACCTTCTCCCCTTCCCTGCCATCCCAACCACCGGTTCCTCACTCTCGTTGTCGTCACCCCTCCCGCCCTCCTCGCTTTCCAACCATCTCCCGACTCATCCTCCGTCGCTCGCACCGTCGGCGTCTCTCCTCTCCTCCTCTCGCTCCCTCTCCTTGCTCCGTCCTGCTCCTTCTCGCTCTCCTCTCTTTCTCCTCCCTGCTCGGTTGCGCTCCTCCTCTCTATCCTCCTCGCCCGTCCTCCTCCTTCCACCCGTCCTCGTCGGCTCCTCTTGACCAACTCTTCGACTCTCCGATCCGTCCCTGCCTCCACCATCGCGCCTGCTCCTCGACTCCTCCTCACACACCTCCCACCCAGACGGCTGTCTCCCCCCACCTCCCCCCGCCTCCTCCTCAATCCAGCCATCCGTTCTTGCGTTCCTCTCTCGACCGGTCCGGCCTGCCTTGTATCCAACGTGTCTCCAAACCCCAATGAATAAAGAAGCACCGGCAGTGAGTAAATGTCGCGAGGGGTAATTGGCGCGGAGCGCGGTAATTGGCCGCCGGGGCACAATGTCGCCGGGGGTAAAAATGTCCGGGCCCGCGGTAATCTGGTTCCGGGGTAATGTCTGCGTGGTTAACATTCCGGGGGTAATATTGTCGCCGGGGGGCAAATGTCAGGGGGGTAAATTGTCCGGGGGCGTAATTGTCCGGGTAGATTGTACGGCGGGGTAATTGTCGCGGGTGGTAAACTGTCGCGGGGTAAATTGGTCCGGGGGTAATTGGTCCGGCGGTAAAAGGTGTCCGGGGGGGGGGTAATTGGCAGGGGGTAAATGTCTGGGGGTAATGCTGTCCGGGGGGTAACATTGTCCCCGGGGTAAATGTCCGGGGGTAAATTGTCCAGGGCTAAAATGTTCCGCGGGGGTAATGTGTCGCAGCGGTAATTTTCGCGGCGGGTGATGTGTTCTCGGGAGTAAAATTCCGGGGGTAACATGTCGCGGGCGTGAATTGTCGCGGGTTATAATGGCATGGGGGTAATTGTCCGGGGGGTAATTGTCCGGGGGTAATTGTCCGGGGGGTGATTGTCCGGGGGGTATTAATTGTCCTGATACCGTTTATATCTTATATGTATCTAAAATTTTAGAAATGTAACCACCTGCGCACCCACCTGTTGGTAGGAAATATGTAGACGCGTTTCTGTAAAGGAAGATAAGGTTTTTATAAATAACGTGTTGGTGGCGTTGCAATGTGTATGGTTGGCGGAAATATGGTGTGTGTTTGGAAACCGACATATGGTTTGACTAAATTGACAAACCGTACACCATAGTGACCTGATAAGATCTGATAAGTCTATTTTGTATATATCCAACGAGCCTATATATACCTATTGGTATATAGAACGTACTCTACTACTAGAAAAATATATAAAACAATAAAACAATAATAATTTATATAAAACAATTAGCATAAATATTAGAGAACCTAGTACGGCATAATATCGAGACCAAATTGCTAGGTACGACGTACAAGGTCTGTTCGCCCATCGCAATGGAAAACAAAAAAACACGAGGAATGAACAGCTGTTCTTGTGTCGGTAGCGATAAAGATGAAACTGAGGAAGATTACGACGAAGAGTCAATACCTCAACCGAGAAATGATGTTTATATATAGCATGCATGATATTGATGTTATTATAGAGATGAAAGACGGGTTATATGAGTAATATGTTTTAATCGGCAATATTCAACTTTATGTAGCTCGATCCGGCGAGATAATTAGGTAGATTTGAACTAGAGTCGGTGTTTCCCCCTTCTCCGTTATATCGATCTATTTTCTACTTCTGATATAATCCTTTTTTGTAACACGTTTAGGTTTCATGCTGCACCTAGACTATTGCTAGAAGCTAGTCTAGAGATAGGGCGGGTAAAGCTAGATTTAAAGCTAGCGGAGTATTATATAACCTATTCTCGTGCTAAAACATGTAGGGTTAGAAGATGAGCGAATATAACTTGTAATTAAAGCTAATGAAGCTACTCTCTGCACCATGCTACAGAATAACAGGGGATGACTAATCACGGAATTACCTATGAACTGAACACAAGCTCCAAACAGCTAACCCATTAAATAACCCAGACTTTGACCCTAGACCCTCTAACATTGACTTCATGTATTTTCATATAGGGTCTGCGTTATTGGGGATCGATTCACAGTAGACGTCAGTACTGTTCTTCACGTTGCTACGCTACTGTTCTACCGTTATATTATAGAGATAGTTTATCACTGGGATGATATATATTTTTTATAATTAGGCCTATATTGATCTTTAACAAATATTATAATTATTTCTGCGAGTGTGTTTGACATAATGATGCAAGTCACACATCTGGCTTAGGAGATGCGAGACACCGGCTAAGTCCTTTTCATAGAAGAAAGTCGGTTTACGGTTAAATGTTTAATCCACGTAACACATAATCACTATACTTGTTTAACCGGTGTGACAACAAAACAAGATGTGTGTAATGGTAGTGTGTTATCGTACTATCGTGAATCGTATAATATAGTATGATATGTTCGCATGCAAGTAAACGCTTGAATGATCATATCTTAAGGATACTCTCGGCGTTGTGCATGAATTTTCATCGATTTTTCGTTTTCAACTTTATTCTATGGCTAACACTATGTGCCACCTGTGTACATGCTAATTTCTCCATATAACGGTACGTGTGAACTGTCAGAGCGTTTTTGCTTATCCGGCTAAGCCGGTATCATTAAGCGTCAACCCTGCTACAGCTGTCATTGCATCAGGAGTAAGATAATATAGGATTATAAGACAATCCTATATTATCTTACTCCTGATTGCATGTATTCATGTACATTCATGGACATCTGTTGTGATCCAACAAGTATCCCACGCCCAAAATAGTTCTAACACCTCGCAACACACCTTGCAATTAACACACGCAGTACATCGCGCGCGTTTGTTGACATATTAGCTTTGTGACGTCAGAATGAGCGGAGTTCGCGCGTTCTGCGATGGTAACCTCGTAACTTCTCAGAATTTCTCAAGGTGCATGGAACATTTTACCAATTTAGTGGTGTCATTTAGTCATGGATATGTCGCAGTAAGTACTAACAATAGATATATTACATACGTTCACCCATTTTGCACACAGGCGGTCACTCATTGTGAAAAATAAAAAACGCTAATTTCTCCGTTTCGATTTCTGACATAGTAGCCGATGTATAAATGGATATTTCTCTGTGATTACAAATCGGATTAATTTAATTTTACACTTGTTTTATTGGTAACATTTTGTGGTAAAGAAGTGCGTCAGGGATTGTTATTAAGTGCTGTATTTTATTAGTTATGCCTCTTTATTCGCTAAAATTTTCAATTTTAACACACAACTTGATTTTTAAGCAGTTTTTTGCATTTTTCTCGGTAAATATAAAAATGAAAGAAAAATCCTGACGCACTATTTTGGTCCATATTGTGCTTAACATGTGGCGAAAATTTTGTATCCTCACTCTTTCTGGTAATTGAGAAATATCCAAAATACCATTTTTACATAAAAATTCAAAATTTGTATGGTAACATAATTAGGTGCTGGAAATTTCATGAAATTTTTTGGCTTGAGCATAGAGATATATCTCCTCCATAAATAAAACAAGTGATTGATTCGATTCATTCGCCAATAAACGTTTAATCTTCACTAGAGCAATACCCGTGAACAACGTGGAGAGTATCCTTAACTAAGTTATAAACCCACAGACTGGGCAGAAGCGCGTACAGATGCTTGCACGACACATGAACATAACTTACGAGTCAAACGGTTGATAGGATGTCAACGAACGCAGAGACCACTGGTAAATCGCCGAGGGGTGATTCTAGAGAGAGCCCGCACATTTGAGTTCGCGGGTTTTGTTCGCCGTGTGCGCGAGTTCGTGGTCGCTCGGCCAATCGGCTCCAGCCCGTTTGCCACTGGCTGTCGTCGTGACCACGTGATATATACGCTCTCTGGGTAAGCAGTATGGTCTGTCTACCAGTTATATATATATAGAACGGCCTTTATCCCTGATTCATAATTATCTATTCTACTAATTTCTCTGTATTACATGTGTTGGCCCAGCGAAACCCGTTAGCTCTTCCCAAGTCTCGCTAACTGTCAACGTTTACAGGATTCAGACAGCGATAGAACATCGATGGCAGTAGTCAAGCTCGTTGCAATGCTTCTCCTTTGTGTAGCTTCAGTAACAGTGCGGACGCAGTTTCTGCAGCAACCGCTCGCCACGGAGGCAGCTGAAGGTAGCAACGTTACGCTGCACTGTAAGCTTAACCTTAGCTATGATAGTAATGGACAAGGTCCAGTGACCGCTCAATGGTATCGTGATAGCCATGCGCTATATATCACTAAAGAAGTCAGATACTCGTACATTGATGACAACATGTACAACACAGGTGACTTCACCATGCATATTTCTAATGTACAAGTTGATCACGATAGTGCAGAGTTCTACTGTGAGTGGCAGCGAGATCAGCTGAAACCGGAAGATAGACCTGTATCTCACACAGCTACGCTAACAGTGCTTGTGCCACCACAGTCGGTTGTCATGTCTTTGATTGGCAGCTCTTCATCACCGGATGGAACGCTACAGTTTTTGTGTGTATCGGAGACCAGTAACCCAGCAGGTACCATCACCTGGTGGCTGGACAACGAATATATCAGCGTTGATTCTAGTCACATCCACAAACCGGGTTCAAGAAATAAGACATCCTCAACAACGAGTATCGTGAATCACACGTTTTCATCGGATGATAATAACAAGCATCTTTTTTGTCATGTCTTTACCCACGATGACTTAGATGTAGAGGTAATAAACAATACCCTATACTTGAGAGACACTGTGACCATCAGCAGCTATAACAACCCTACTGATGATGGCGTAATTATACAGGAAGCCGACAACCTGACGTTAACGTGTAATGCTGATGGCTATCCAGAACCATCTTACACGTGGTTGCACGACGACCAGGGGAGACAAGCTGCAGGCGACGAAATGGCGATAGAGCGAGTCGAGTTTAAAGACAAGGGTTTCTATTCATGCCAGGCGATTAGTGTGTTTGGGGAATACATGTCGTGTAACAAGATGAATGTGACCGTGATCGTGCCAGCAGCGTACGTCACCATGGCAATAGACGGCAATGCTGTAGCAGACACAGAAATAATGCATGCAGGACCGCATAAAGCTAGCTGCACTACAGAGAAAAGTTTCCCGGGAGGAACAGTAACATGGAAACTTGGTGATACATCTGTAGACGAAGCTACTACTTCACATGTCAGTGAAGTTGATGGAACTATAACGACGTACAGCACACTGATGCGTACATTTACCGCCGATGATCACGATAAAATACTTGCCTGTCATGTTGACATCCACGAATCACTCCAGTCACTGTCGGTCGAGGTGCGGCTAAACGTGCAGTACATGGGAGAGGTAAGAGTGAGAGGTGACAATCAGGAAGGCGTAATAACGCTTAACCACGGTAGCACACTATGGTTGCTCTGTACTGCTGATGGAAATCCACCACCAAGTTATTCATGGCTTCACAACGGAACCTTAATAACTGGCGAAGGTAACAGCACCTATGAAAAAGAGTCGGTTACCTATATAGATACTGGCGACTACGTCTGCGCAGCTAGCAACATTGTAGGGATTATCAAATCCACAAACACAATGTCGCTGAACGTTGCTACTCCAGAAAAATGTAACAGTGGTCTCATCGTGGGACTGATCATCGGTAGCCTGGCCATCTTAATCATCGTCATTATCATCGGCTTCTACATGAAAAAGAAATGTGTTTTACCACGAGTCAATGCGTTGATGGGAAGCGCCAAAGATTGCACTGGCGTAAGTGCTACAGCTGTGGATACACCTGAAGGCCCACAAGCGTTGTACCAACCAGGACTCGCTGACGAATGGAATACAAATCAATCAGCAGACGAACCTAGAAACGCTGATTTGCACATACGTCATGTTGAATCTAAAGAGGTCATTTTTAAAGATCATCGGCTTAATACTCTCGTATAAGTGCATAGTTTACGAGTGGCGACATTAATATTTTTATGTATTTGTATTTATTGATTTATACACACACACACACTCCACACTGTGTGTGTGTGTGTGCTGTGGTTGGTGTGCGTGTGGTGTGTGTGTGTGTGTGTGTGTGTGTGTGTGTGTGTGCGCGCGTGTGTGCACGTGTGAAACCTAGTTGTATTGTATAGAATAAAATTATATTATTATATTTAACTACATACCTTAACATATACAACCATAACGTACGTGGCCTGACACTGTTTTTAGAAAGGGTCAGCCTCCGAATCCTCCTCCTCCTCCTCCCCATCCTCTCCCTCCTCATCCTCCTCCTCCTCCCCCTCCTCCCTCCTCCTCCTCATCCTCCTGTTCTTCCTGTTCTTATTCTTCTTCGTCCGCCTCCTCTTCCTTCTCGCCCTACCGTTGTGTACTTACACAACCTTATCACCCACGCACCCTTCACTGCGCTCTACTGCTTTCATATTTTCACCTTTTTATGGGTAAACAGATGATCTGTATGAAGTCTTAGATCTACACCCCGTATTTCGCCAGGTAACAGATCTAGATGTTGTATAATCCTCGTGTGCCATATACACGCGGTTTTGAATAAACAAAATAACTTACTTAGGCTGATAGGGTCTATGTCTCCCTCTCCCTGGGTACGCGGAACGTACCCTGTAAATTCTCTGATATGGTTAGGGTTAGGCGTTTTAGGGTTAGTTAGGGTTAGGTTAGGGTAGGGTTAAGGGTAGGGTTAGGGTTAGGGTATGGGTTATGGAGTAGGCTGTAGGGCGTAGGCGACTCCCTAAGATTCGTTAGTGGAGAGGCGAGTTAGCGTCGGCATATTAGATAGTACCGATGGTTCGTTTCCGAGAGTACCAGGGAGACATAGAGCGCCTGGCAGCCTTACTTATGCTCATGATGTGTCTAATGTCCCCCAAGGGACTTGCCCGGAACGTACCCTGGGTACGGTCCGGTATACCAGAACGTACCCTGGTCACTATTGATATGGTTAGGGTTAGAGAAATTAGGGTTAGGGTTTACAGGTTTAGCGGTATGGGTTCGGGTTAGGGAAGTACGGCGTAGGCGACTCCCTAGACTCGTTAGTGGAGTAGGCTAGGTACGGTCCGGCATATAATATAGTACCAGGGTACGTTCCGGTATACCGAACCGTACCCAGGGTACGTTCCGGCAGTACCCCGGGGGACATAGACCCTATCAGCCTTACGCATACCGTTGACACACCGAACTTTCAATGCGCTTTGATGCGCATTGATGCGCTTCAACGCGGTTATGTAGGCCTACACACCAGATACGGTTGTAATGCGCATCAATGCGCATTATTTTCAATCCACATACGTATGTGGATTGAGCAGTTCGCTTACGGTTCGATTTGGTTCGGTTCGGTTCTGTTTGGCGAATATCACGCCGCGGTGCAAATAAGCGTGCTGATTCCAAATTAGCGCAGTCGAAAGTGGTCTTTGGAGCGCGCTATTTGGAGCGTGATTTAGTGAGCTAATTGCGTTCACACTTGTAAAAAGCTCAGTTTTTCGAGCGGGCTGCAAAAACCGGGTTTTGCAGCCCGCTAATTCGCGCCAGTGTGAACGCCACATTGGTGCGCATTGGTCAATACCGAATTCGGTGTGTCAGTGATATAAAATACGCGGCTTCAGAAATTCGGCATTTAGCGTTCACACGAGAGAAATACGCGGTCGGAAATATGCGGTACGAGATTCGGAATTTCTCAAGCACGGCAAATAATTCGGCATCTGGGAAACCGCGTATTTCAAAAAATACCGAATCTATTTAGATTCCGTATTTCTTGGACCGCGTATTTTGCCTCATGTGAACGCTAAATACCGAATTTCTTGCTACGTGTGAACGCGGCTATAAACACGCTAGGTTTATCCATAGATATAGAATAAACATTGTCTATTCTATATCTATGGTTTATCGTTGAGCGCAAGAACAGATCTGCCTGCACCTTAGTAAGTTCCCGTTATGGAAAATAAGCAGTACCTACCAATACATTTATTCATTCCGAAAAAAACACCTAAATGTCCCGGTGTCCCTAAGATTGTTCAACGAACAATAACTTAAAGAATTCGTCCACTAAATTCGTCCACTAAACCACAAAACTCCTTGTCTCGGAAATCACTCACAGAGTTGTTGGGAAATTTTGAATCGACTAATTCTGACCGATATGTTTGTTATAGGTATGTTGATTCAGCATATATATAATTTCGCTTTTTGGAAAATGTAACGTGCGCATATCTTACATGCATGTTAATGCGATTTCAATACGAAATAAATTACAAACGTCAGTATAAACATCATTTTTTACCACGCTTGATATAGTAACACCCAGTTTAAGTTGGATACACAATAGTCATAATACTGTGATGATAGATGGCAATTATTAAACTAGCTACTAGATTGTAATTGAGATCCGTGCGAGCAAGCCAAATACTGCCGCCACTGACGTTTTAAATCCGATTTAAATATGAATAAATATTATATTATGTGATTTAAATAGTTAGAATCGGCTCATACACTCTGATTCTTATGAGTTCAGCTCAGTTTGAGCTGCGAATAAGATGATTTCAAGATAGCATTTTCCTTCCGGATATGATATATATAATCAGGAGTGAATAAAAACAAAAAAAGTTTTTATTCACTCCTGATGGAATACTACTGTATAATATTATTTTCTGGTAGTGGTTGGAGCTATGTATGTCAATCTGGTTTGATTTGTAGCCTACACGAATTTCGACAAATGACCGTTGCATAATAACTTGATATTATCGCAGCTGTTGCGCTATGATATCGAAGTAACTAAACAGAGCTTGTTTGCTCTTGTTGCGGCGAGAACCAGCTGCCAACCACTTCAGGTGGAAAATCCCGATTGAACTATGGAAAAACATACCCACCCCCCGCCTACACTATAGCATCGTTCACACGAGACCTCGTATTTATGAAATATGAAATCTGAGACAAATACGCGGTATTTGCGAGCTGCGAGCTGCTTTATACAATCAAGCGAACAATGCGAAATAAATAATGCAATACGCACCAACTGTCGATAAAATACGTAGACTGGTCCGCGCTCGACAGTTTCACTCGCATTACACTGGAAACTGGTCGAGCGCGACCAGTCTATAAAATACGCAGGCCTTCACAGAAAATACGGTAATTTAGCGTTCACATCGAGGAAATTGCGCGCGTCACAAGAGATCGGGTAGTTATCTCAAGCACGGAAATTATGCGGGGTCTGGGAAGCCGCGTATTTACATGCAATACCGGATCTGTTTAGATACCGTATTTCTTGGACCGCGCATTTTGCCTCGTGTCAACGCTAAATACCGGATTTCTTGCTACGTGTGAACGCGGCTTATGGCATTTACACTACACAGCACTACACTTCTTTCCATCTCTATTAGTACTGTACGCGCTCCACTAATAACGGCAGGCATGCTTGGTAAAGCCTAATATGCGAGTTCGTAATTACAGTCTGCGCATGCGCAAATTTTGCCACGAATTTTTCCGGATTAGGTCATTTGTGAAAAACATTTCGTATTTCGACTGCACAGTACACATACGCATGCATGTGTGTCGTTGTGATGCTACAGTATTCGCGTGCGTGCGTGCGTACACGTGCGTGCGTGTGCACGTGCACAGAATATATGTACATATACGCACTGAACCGAGAGCGCACGTCGCACTCGAGATTTCACCGATTTTTCTCAATGACCCGGTGACCTGTGACGTCATACAACCCCTTGGCTAACTAGGAACTCACTTATTACCGGCGGATTGAGAATCACGCGGTTTGAAATACACGCCGGTAATATGACGACTAAGCTAAAGCATGACTAAGTTAAAGCTCAATTAAGCTAAAGCTCGACTATGCTAAAGCTCGACTAAGTTAAAGCACGACAAAGCTAAAGCTCGAATAAGTTAAAGCACGACAAAGCTAAAGCTCGACTAAGCTAAAGCTCAATTAAGCTAAAGCTCGACTATGCTAAAGCTCAACTAAGTTAAAGCTCGACGAAAAATACATGCGCGCATACTTCTACCAACCGGCTAATTTAAACAAAACTAAAAGAAATTAAATCTGAAATTTCACATTCAAGTCCACAATTTATTGTCATATGACACACATTTCTACGTTTTTCAACAACATACAGTTTCTACACTGTACAAAACATAACTTTACACAAATTTACAGACACCAGCATACAATGATTGCGCAAGTTAATACATAGACTGTAGAGCTGGGAGATGGGGATAAAGGTGAAAGGAAGAGTAGGGCGTGGTGAGAGAAAAGGGAAGCACATATGAAATTTAACGAAGAGAACAATATTGTTCGAAACTAATTACTCTAGCACATTATTTCAATGAGGTTAAGTTTTGGATGCTACAGCTTTCATTCCACTAGGTAACTGTAGTAGCTAAATCGAATATAGTTCTGCCCTCTTTAAATCGCAATTAGAGCAGATGCGACAGATATATATACAGGATAGTTACGCGGGAAAACAAAAAGAAACCAATCGATTCATCACGAAGTAAACCTTATCCTAAAACGAAACAATATATCAAAAGCCTAAAAGAAATCAGGTCCGTTCATAGCAGTATCACCATCAATAGCACATTTCATTTACATAACGTTATAGTTAAGTGGGAGAAAACATTCGCAGGTATATCTCACACCAAGGCGTTATACGGTGCAAACAATTCATATTTCACGATATTGATCTAAATTTGCATGGTAGTAGGAGGTTATAGTTTATTTTTAACGAACCAAACATATACAGCACACATTTTCAGCATATGCAAAGAGAAGACGCAATACGCCTGACAGGTGCCTTACATGGAACATCTCCATCAAACATGATATGCATACGACACCAATGTTCGGTGCAGTGTCGATCTGTCAAGTTCAAAGATAGCACATCACAGCAAACCAGGTATTTGCTAAACTAATACTATTGAAACAAATGCAGAATGAGAAATAATCAGTCAAGAGGAAGAAATGTTAGAGCTAATAAATCAGCTTCGCAATAAGTCATGTAGTAACAATTAGAATGCTAGAATTGTTCCCTATACTACAGTATATTCTATATAGTATATACAGAGTGTTCATAGATAAAGCACATACTGAGAGGTGACAGCGAAACACATGTTGTGAGTTTACTTATTCTTGCATGAAACTCAAATCTTTCCAACCTAATCTGAACGTTATTACGGGTCCCGTAACTATATTGAGTAAAGAATAAAACAAAAGTATCAGTATATATACATAATAAACATCTAGATCGGCGTGCATACACTAATGCTAAAATAGCGCCAAACTCCAGCTATATATTATAATATGTCCTAAATCGGGTCATATATGTTTCACTGGGGGCACGACATATTTACCATCCCATGATTTCGCGAATAAAGAACACGACATCTTTCAATAACTTCACCTCTGATTTCGTGGTATCATACTAAACCAGAAATGCCATTGTATATCCGAACTATAGGACGCACTGTGTATGTGTGCCGTGTGTGAGATTAGTAACCGGGATGAAAAATGTGATTTCCTTACTCGTGATATTGTGGCATCTGATAACTACTGTTATCTGATCGCGAATACGACATTACAGATCTCGAAAACTATTGCTGAAGGGGTCGTTGTCGTATATGTAGTACCCGAGGTGTCGGCGAGTATGTCGCCTACGCCTACTCCCTATATAACCCTAACCATATCAGATAGTTACCTCGGGTTCATATTATACGCCATTATACGACAACGACCCTTCGTCAAAAACTATTACGCATGAGCTGGTAAATGGCATTAACGTGACAGTGTACTACAGTATGCTGCGGGAAGCATACCACACACTGTGCTATATACGTGGCATATGTTGCGTCACTCAACGACAAGAGGTGTACTAGAGCTATAACATCACAAACTGCATGGTTCACTGAGAAGTTTTCACGCAGAAAGACGAAACGTAACGGGAATCAGCACGAAGCTCACCGTGTGCGGGGGTGTGAGATTCCTACTGAGCACGACACTCACGCTCCGTGCTCAGCATGAAGCTCACCGTGTGCGGGGGTGTGAGATTCCTGCTGAGCACGACACTCACGCTCCGTGCTCAGCACGAATCTCACCGTGTGCGGGGGTACAGGTACAATTGGCGTGTAGCATTATGATTAGTGTGCTGATAAACAAGGCGCGCGGCGTATAACGCGCTTTTATGATTTTTTGATTAAAAAAATCCCAGCGAGATCGGGTGCCGACGACGCCCTAGTCATGGCTACCTGTAACCACTCGCCCTCCACCCTATCCGGCGAACAAATCCGACCGCATCTTTTCCAGAGTCGGCGTTTTCAAAAGCTTTGCCCCACACGCGACATATGCCAACTACAGTCACGACAATTGTCTTTGCTGATATGAGCTTATAGTAGTAATTGATATGACAATTGGCGCGTGATAGCAAACTCATATACATGCATCCCGGCTAGTATAAAATGGAAACGATTTATTTTGGGATGCGGAATTGGACCATGTTAATTATCCTACAGCTGAAAAATACCGGATGAAATTTCCATGAATCGTGAATAGAAGGCAACCGGGACGTGGAAAACCCTAAATTATTATTTAACCGGGAAGTGAGAAGTGGGATATTTTTTACCCTGGAAACTGAAAATCGATCTCCACCTCCGTATCCCCGGTGATATAATGAAACCACAAAAATAATTGTTAATGAGCTAAAAAAATAAGGAGAAGCATAAGAATAAGAGGGATAAGGTTCGTAACTGCAACATAGTACAGCATAGGACCGGATAATCAGTTTAGAAATAATGTCTAAATGCGATCTTATCAACGCTTATTTGAACAGCTGCTGAAAAAAATTACCGAACTGCTATATATATATATATACAATCAAGAGAACACTGCATATAATATACATAAATATACATTACATCAGGAGCGTATAATGACAAATATCTTGTCATTATTGTAACAAAAATTTATTACTGTCATTACTGTGACAAGTCATTACTGTGACAAAGTCATTACTGTGACAAGTCATTACTGTGACAAGTCATTACTGTGACAAGTCATTACTGTGACAAAAATTTGTCATTATACGCTCCTGATTACATATATAACACGTAAAGAATAATACATTTATAATAATTAATAAGATTATAGGTTATAAATATGCGAGAATACGCCCTAAACATCAAACATGCGAAACCCCCATTTCAAGGTCGCATTGCCAAATTGCATTGGTCAAAGTCTCAGATACACTAATGCCAACAGCGGTATGGTGTACGGTTTGTCAATTTAGTCCAACCATATGTCGGTTTCGGCACGTTAATTCCGGCAGTACCCTGGGGGACATAATGTACTGATGCTGCGCTGATGTACGGTTTGTCAATTTAGTCAAACCATATGTCGGTTTACAAACACACACCATATTTCCGCCAACCATACACATTGTAACGCCACCAACATGATATCAGAAGCGTATAATGACAAATTGTCATTATACGCGTCATCATACAAGTTGTCATTATACGCTCCTGATGATATTTATAAAAACCTTATCTTCCTTTACAGAAACACGTGTACATATTTCCTACCAACAGGTGCGTGCGCCAATGAACCACAATTCCCCCCACACAAGTTTGCTAAACCATAGTAGTAGTTGGTCAGCGAACGATACAAGTAGTTTGCAGAAACATGGTTTTCCGCGCGCAGTGTGCAACCTATGACTATAGTGGCCGAGGGCTGCCACTACAATTTTACCTCTGAAATAAATAAAAGCAAAAAAAAAAAATTTAAATCAAAATCAAACTCTGCCTGGTACTATCTAATATGCCCGGACCGTACCCAAACACGCCCTACTCCACTACGAGTCTTAGGGAGTCGCCTTACGCCTACTCCTAAACCGCTAGCACCTAATCTAACGCCTTAGACCGCTAACACCTAGCCTTAGCCCTGAATCTAACCCTATAACAATCAGATCAGTTATAGGGTAACGTTCGGTATACCCGGACCGTACCAGGGTACGCTTCCGCGCGTCAACCCTGGGGGACATGATGTACATGATGCTGCGCTGATGGTCACGGTTCGTCAAGTAGTCAAACATATGTCGGTTTACAAACACACCCATTTTCCGCACAACACATTGTAACGGCCCACCGAACAACGTTATTTATTAAAAACATTTATTGTATCGGCCCGGCTCTGCCTTCTTTATAACGCTCTGATTATATATATTATTATATAGTATATATATATATATATATACCATATAGTATAAAGTATATCTATATATATAATATATATATATATACTATATATATATCTATATATACTATATACTATAGCAGTTCGGTTATCCCAGCAGCTGTTCAAATAAGTCGTTGAATAAGATGCGCATTTAGCATATTAGTTTCTAAACTGATTATCAGGACTCCTATGCTGTACTATATGCAGTTTAGAAACTTATCCTCTTATTTCTTATACTTCTCCCTTATTTTTTAGGGCTCATTAACAATTCATTCTGTTGTGCGTTTCATTATATCGACCGGGGATACGGAGTGGAGACCGATTTGTATCAGTTTCTGCACGGCGTAAAAAATACTCCCACCCACTTCCTCTACTTCTCGGTTAAATACATAATGTAGGGTTTTCCACGTCCCGGTTCGGCCTTTCTATTCACGATTCATGTAAATTTACGGATATTTTTTCAAGGGTGTAGGATAATTAACCATGGTCCATTCCGCATCCCAAAGTAAATCCGTTTCCGGATTCCTATACTAGCCGGCATGCATGCTAATATGCGTGTTGCTATCAGGCGCCAACTTGTCATATCAATTAATACTATAGCTGCATATCAGCCAAAGACAAGTTGTCGTGACTGTACTTGGCATGTCGCGTGTGGGCGCAAAGCAACTATTGAAAACGCGCTCTGGAAAAGATGCTGTCGGGATCTTGTTGCCGATAGGGTGGAGGGCGAAGTGTTAAGGTAGCCTGACTAAGGCGTCGTGCGGCACGCGCATCTCGCATGGGATTTTTCTTAATCCAAAAAAAAAAATTCCCAAAATTCAAAAAGCGCGTTATAACGCCGCGCGCCTGTTTATCAGGCACACTAACATATATGCTACGACGCCAATTGTACGCTGTACCCACCGCAAGCCACGGCTGAGACTCGTGCCTGCGCACCGGAGCGTGAAGTGTCTGCTCAGCAGTGAATCTCACCCCCCCGCACGTTACTTTCATTGCCTGAGCCGGAGCGTGAGTGTCGTGCTCAGTAGGAAATCTACACCCCGCACCCGGTGAGCTTCGTGCTGATTCCGCGTACGCTTTCGCTCTTTCTGCGTGAAACTCGTCAGTGAACCCATGCCAGTTTGTGCATGTAATAGCTCTATACGAGCCTGCTTTGTCGTTGAGGTGCGCAACATACTGCCACGTATAATATAGCACAGTCGTGTGGTATGCTCCGCAGCATACTGGTAGTACACTGTCGTTTAATGCCATTTACGAGACAGCTCATAGCGTAATAGTTTTTGAGAAGGGTCGTTGTCCGTACTAATGGGGCATATAATGAGACGCGCGAGGTAACCTATCTGATGATGGTAGGGTTTATATGGTGTTAGGGTTGAGGGGTTAGGGGTAGGCGTAGGCGACATACTCGCCGACAGCCGTTGGGTACACTAGAAATCGACACGACCTATCAGCAATAGTTTTTCCGGAATCGTGATGTCGATCGCGGATCAGATAACAGTAGTTATCAGATGCCCATACACGAGTAAAGGAAATGCACCTTTTTCATCCGGTTACATCTCACACACGCGCAACACATACACCAGTGCGTCCTATAGTTCGGCTATACACTGGCACTTTCTCTGGTTTAGTATGATACACGAATCAGAGTGAAGTTGAAGATGTTCGTGTTCTTTATTCGGCGGAACTCATGGGGATGGGTAAGTATGTCGTGGCCCCCAGTGAAACATATATGACTCCATTAGGACCATATTATCAAACGCCATATATAGCTGGAGTTTGGCGCTATTTTACATTAGTTTATGCACGCCGATCTACGATGGTTTATTATGTATATTATACTGATGTTTGTTTTATTCTTTACTCAATTAGTTTACGGGGGACCCGTCAATAACGTTCACTTAGGCTGGAAAGTTGGAAGTTTCATGGCAAGCAGATAAGTAGAACTCACGCAACATGTGTTTCGCCTGTCACGAATCTTCAGTGATGTGCTTTATCTATGAACAGCCTGTGATACTACTAAATCGTAGAATATCACTTGTAGTATTAGGGAACAATTCTAGCAATTCCAAATTTTACTACAGTGACTTTTGCGAAGGTAGGCGATTATTGAGCGTCCTAACATTTCTTCCTTATGGACTGATTATTTCTCATTCTTGCGCATTTGTTATCAATAGTATTAGTTTCAGCAAAATACGTGTTTGCTGTGATGGTGCTATCTTTGAAGCTTGACAGATCGCACTGCACGAACATTGGTGTCGTATGCAATCATTTTGATGGAGATGTTCTCATGTAGGCACCTGTCAGGCGAGTTGCGTCTTCTCTTTTGCATATGTCGAAATGTGTGCTGTACTGAGGTGTTGGTTCGTTAAAAACTAACATAACCTCCTACTACCACATGCAATTTAGAATGAACATCGTGAGATAGAACTTGTTTGGCACGTATACATCGCTTGGTGTGAGAATATACCTGCGATGTTTTCTGCCGACCTAACTATAAGTTGAATGTAAATGAATTGCTTACTTGAGTGACGTGATACTGCTTGAAGGGACTGAATTCTCTTTTAGGCTTTGATATATTGTTTGTTCTTTAGATATCAGGTTTACTTTCGTGATGAATCGGATTGGTTTATTTTGTTTTCCCCGCGTAACTATCCTGTATATATAGTGTTTCGCATTGCTGCTAGAGTTGCGATTTTAAAGAGGGCAGAACTATATTCGATTTAGCTACTACAGTTACCCGAAAGTGGAATGAAAGCTGTAGGCATCCCAAAACTTAACCGTCATTGGAATAAATGTGCTAGAGTCACTATGTTTTCGAACAATATGTTCTCGTTCGTTAAATTGTATAATGTGCTTCCTCTTTCTCTCACAGCGTACCCTAACTCTGTCCTTTCACCTTGATCCCTCATCTCCAGCTCTACAGTTCCTATGTATTTAACTTGCGGCAAATCATTCTTTATGCTGGGTCTGTAATGTGTGTAAGTTATGTTCTTGGTAGGCAAGTGTAGAACACTCGTATGTTGTTGAAAAATCGTAGAAATCGTGTGTCCCATAATAAAATAAATTGTGACTTGAATGTAAGTTCCAGATTTAATTTCTTTTTAGTTTTGTTAAATAGCCGGTTGGTAATAGCGCGCATACGTATTTTTCGTCGAGGCTTTTTAACTTAGTTGAGCTTTAGCATATCGAGGCTTTAGCTGTAATCGAGGGGCTTTAGCTTAGTCGAGTCTTTAGACTTTGTCGTGCTTTAACTTATTCCAGCTATTAGGGCTTTGTCAGTGCTTAGACGTAGTCGAGCTTTAGAATAGTCGAGCTTTAAGCTTAGATAATTGAGCTTTAAAGCAGTCACCCGCGCTTTAGCTTAGTCGTCATATTACGCGTGTTTTTCAAACCGCGTGATTCTCGAATCGGCCGGTAATCAAGTGAGTTCGCTAGTTAGCCAAGGGTTGTATCACGTCATCAGGTCACCGGTCATTGAGAAAATCGGTGAAATCTGCGAGTCGAGTGGCGCTCTCGGTTCAGTGCGTATATGTACATATATTCTGTGCATCGTGCAAAGCACGCGAAGGTCGCACGTGTACGCCACGCAGCGCACCAGAATACTGTAGGCATCACAACGACCCAATCGCATCGTATGTGCTACTGTGGCGTCGAAACTACTCGATAATGTTTTTCACAAATGACTAACCGCAAAATTCGTAGGCAGAAATTTGCGCCGCAAGCTGTACTTAGAACTCGCATATTAGGCTTTACCAAAGGCATGCTGCCGTTTATTAGTCGCGAGCGGCGTACAGTAATAATAGAGATGGAAAGAATGTGTATGTGCTGTGTCAGTGTAAATGCGATACAGCCGCCGTATCAACGACGGTAGCAAGAAAATCCGGTATTAGCGTTGACGGAAGGCCAAAATGCGCGTCCAGAGAAATAAGGTATCTCAACAGAGTCGGTATTCTCAGTACAATACGCCGCTTCCCAAGACCCGGCCCTGAATAATTTGCCGTGCTTGAGAAATACGGATGCTCTTGGCCGCGCATTTCCTCGTGTGACACGCTAAATACCGGTATTTTGAAGCCCGCGTATCTTCATTCTCTCTGCACAACAACATAACGGAGGAGGAG
>NW_014579654.1:21092-23132 GCF_000485595.1 Priapulus caudatus
ACCTTCTCCTTCTCCCCTTCGCTCTTCTCCACAGCGTCTCCTTGCCCCTTCCGTCATTCTAGCCATATTGACGTACGGCACACGGCGCCCGTACGTATAGTCACTTCCACTACGGGCCGCACCTACATTCAGGTGTAGCGAAAGGAATCCATATGCCCGGGGAGTGAACCGGTCTCGCGCGTACCGGTACCAGTCTATATTGGCAGCGGCTCGGCGCAATCGCCGAAAATGATTCACCTTTGGCCAGCTCTCGGCCACGCGTGAAAACTGATTTCACTTGGGCGAGCTCTAGGCCAACGCGTAATCACTTTCAACTCGTACTTTTGGATCTTTTTCGATATTTGTATTTCGATTTTTGATTTTGATTTTGATTTGATTTTGATTTCGTTTTGATTTTGATTGTTGATTTTTGATTTTGATTTTGATTTTGATTTTGATTTGATTTCGTTTTGAATTTTGAATTTGATTTTTTTGATTTTTAGATTTGATTTGATTTCGTTTTGATTTTTTAATGGTAATTTTGATTTGAGTTTGATACTGATTTTGACTTTTGATTTTGATTTGATTTGATTCTCGAGTTTGATTTTCGTTTTGATTTGAATTTGATTTTGATTTTGATTTCGATTTGATTTCGTTCTTGATTTTGAATTGGATTTTGATTTTGATTTTGATTTTTGATTTTGAATTTGATTTGATTTCGTTTTGATTTCGCCAGAGCATATAAATCACGTTCATTTATAATTTTTATATGCTCTGGTACCAGGGTACGTTCCGGTATACCGGACCGTACCCAGGGTACGTTCCGGCAGTACCCTGGGGGACATAGACCCTCTCAGCCATAGTGACCTGCTAAGATAGTCTATTTTGTATATATCCAACGAGCCTATATACCTATTGGTATATAGAACTCTACTACTAGAAAAATAAATAAAACAATAATAATCTATATAAACCAATTAGCATAAATATTAGAGAACCTAGTACGACATAATATCGAGACCAAATTGCTAGGTACGACATACAAGGTCTGTTCTCCCATCGAAAAACAAAAATAAAGGTGAAACTGAGAAAGATTACGACGAATACCTCAACCGAGAAATTATGTTTATATAGAGAGATTGATGTTATTATAGAGATGAAAGACGGGTTATATGAGTAATATGTTTTAATCGGCAATATTCAACTTTATGTAGCTCCGGCGAGATAATTAGGTAGATTTTAACTAGAGTCGGTGTTCCCCCTTCTCCGTTATATCGATCTATTGTCTACGCTTGATATACTCAGAATTCCCTATTATCTACTTCTGGTATAATCCTTATTTGTAACACGTTTAGATTTCATGGTGCACCTAGACTATTGCTAGAAGCTAGTCTAGAGATAGAGCGGGTAACGCTAGATTTAAAGCTAGCAGAGTATTATAACCTATTCTCGTGCTAACATGTAGGGTTAGAAGATGAGCAAATATAACTTGTAATTAAGGCTACTGAAGCTACTCTCGGCACCATTCTCCAGAATAACAGGGGATGACTAATCACTGAATTACCTATGAACTGAACACACGCTCCTAACAGCGAAGCCTTTAAATAACCCAGACTTTGACCCTAGACCCTCTAACATTGACTTCATGTATTTTTAATAGGGTCTGCGTTATTGGGGATCGATTCACAGTAGACATCAGTACTGTTCTTCACGTTGCTACGCTACTGTTCTACCGTTATATTGTAGATATCGTTTATAACTGGGATGATATTGTAAGATCTTTTTGATAATTAGGCTTATTGATCTTTAACAAATATTATAATGATTTCTGCGAGTGTGTTTGCCATAATGATGCAAGTCATACATCTGGCTTAGGAGATGAGAAACACCGGCTAAGTCCTTTCCATAGAAGAAAGTCGGTTTACGGTTAAATGTTTAATCCACATAACACATAAAGCTAAAGTCACACCAAGCTCCCGGACCGGGCCGGACGCTGCCGGACTGATCCGGGGAGAGATCCTTGTTGGGTCCTGGACGGTCCTGGACGGTCCGGCCCGGTCC
>NW_014579654.1:23440-28490 GCF_000485595.1 Priapulus caudatus
CAGTCCGGGGCGGTCCGGGGCGGTCCGTAGTGACTCCGTGCTGGGGCCGGCTTCATCCGGGCTCAATCCAGGATGGTCCGTGGCGCTGCCGTGTTGGTCCGGCCCGATCCGGCCCGATGATGCTTTTTTTCGCCCGGATCGCCACGGATTATAAATTTTACGGTCCGGGGAGATCCTGCCCCATCCGCGGTAATCCGTGGACAGTCCGGCCCCAGTGTGACTTTAGCTTAATCACTATACTTGTTTACCCGGTGTGACCACAAAACAAGATGTGTTGGCCCACCGAAACCCGTTAGCTCTTCCCAAGTATCGCTATAACTGTCAACGTTTACAGGATTCAGACAGCGATGGAACATCGATGGCAGTAGTCAAGCTCGTTGCAATGCTTCTCCTCTGTGTAGCTTCAGTAACAGTGTGGACGCAGTTTCTGCAGCAACCGCGCGCCACGGAGGCAGCTGAAGGTAGCAACGTTACACTGCACTGTAAGCTTAACCTTAGCTATAATAGTAATGGACAAAGTCCAGTGACAGCTCAATGGTATCGTGATAGCCATGCGCTATATATCACTAAAGAAGTCAGATACTCGTACATTGATGAAAATATGTACAACACAGGTGACTTCAGCATGCATATTTCTAACGTACAAGTTGATCACGATAGTGCAGAGCTTTACTGTGAGTGGCAGCGAGATCAGCTGAAACCGGAAGATAGACCTGTATCTCACACAGCTACGCTAACAGTGCTGGTGCCACCACAGTCGGTTGTCATGTCTTTGATTGGCAGCTCTTCATCATCGGATGGAACGCTACAGTTTTTGTGTGTATCGGACAGCAGTAACCCAGCAGGTACCAACACCTGGTGGCTGGACAACGAAGATATCAGCGTTGATTCTAGTCACATCCACAGACCGGGTTCAAGAAATAAGACATCCTCAACGACGAGTATCGTGAATCACACGTTTTCATCGGATGATAATAACAAGCATCTTTTTTTGTTATGTCTTTACCCACGATGACTTAGCTGTAGAGGTAATGAACAATACCCTATACTTGAGAGACACTGTGACCATCAGCAGCTATAACAACCCTACTGATGATGGCGTAATTATACAGGAAGCAGACAAACTGACGTTAACGTGTAATGCTGATGGCTATCCAGAACCATCTTACACGTGGTTGCACGACGACCAGGGGATACAAGCTGCAAGCGACGAGATGGCGATAGAGCGAGTCGAGTTTAAAGACAAGGGTTTCTATTCATGCCAGGCGATTAGTGTGTTTAGGGAATACATGTCGAGTAACAAGATGAATGTGACCGTGGTCGTGGCAGCAGCGTACGTCACCATGGAAATAGACGGCAATGCTGTAGCAGACACAGAAATAATGCATGCAGGACCGCATAAAGCTAGCTGCACTACAGACAAAAGCTTCCCGGGAGGAACAGTAACATGGACACTTGGTGATACATCTGTAGACGGAGCTAATACTTTACATGTTAGTGAAGTTGATGAAACTATAACGACGTACAGCACACTGATGCGTACATTTACCGCCGAGGATCACGATAAAATACTTGCCTGTCATGTTGACATCCACGAATCATTCCAGTCACTGTCGGTCGAGGTGCGGCTAAACGTGCAGTACATGGGAGAGGTAAGGGTGAGCGGTGACAATGAGGAAGGCGCAATAACGCTTAACCACGGTAGCACACTATGGTTGCTCTGTACTGCTGATGAAAATCCACCACCAAGTTATTCATGGCTTCACAACGGAACCTTAATAACTGGTGAGGGTAACAGCACCTATGAAAAAGAGTCGGTCACCTATATAGATACGGGCGACTACGTCTGCGCAGCTAGCAACATTGTAGGGATTATCAAATCCACAAACACAATGTCGCTGGATGTTGCTACTCCAGAAAAATTTAACAGTGGTCTCATCGTGGGACTGATCATCGGTAGCCTGGCCATTTTAATCATCGTTATCATCATCGGCCTCTACATAAAAAAGAAATGTGGCTTACCACGAGCCAATGCGTTAATGGGAAGCGCCAAAGACTGCACTGGCGTAAGTGCTACAGCTGTGGATACAACTAAAGGCCCACAAGCGTTGTACCAACCAGAAGTCGCTGATGAATGGAATACAAATCAATCAGCAGACGAACCTAATTACGCTGATGAACACATACGTCCTGTTAAATCTAAACAGGTCATTTTTAAGGACAATCCGCTTACTACTCTCGTATAAGTGCATAGTTTACGAGACGCGACGTTAATATTTTTATGTATTTGTATTTATTGATTTATACACACATAAAATGGCTAATAGCCGCGTTCACACGTAGCAAGAAATTCGGTATTTAGCGTTCACACGAGGCAAAATGCGCGGTCCAAGAAATACGGTATTTAAATATGGGGCGCCAAATGTCGCATGACTGATTTCGTTACGAAATCATTGATTTCGTAACGAAATCAAGACTACAAAGTGATTTCGTTAGGAAGGGAGAAAGAAGGGGAGAAGGGACTGGTGGAGGAGGGGGGGGTAAAGGGAAAAGCTGGTGGAGTAAGGAGGAGGGGGGAGAGGCTGGTGGAAAAAGGAGGGGAGAAGCTGGTAGAGAAGGAGGAGGGGAGAACCGGGAGAAGCTGGTGGAGAAGGAGGGAAGCTGTGGAGAAAGGAGGAAGTACGACAGCAACTTCCTCCCCCGCTCCCTGCCTGTCTCCCCCCAGCTTCTCCCCTTCTCCCCTCCTTCTCCACAGCTCCCTTATCCACCCTCCTCTCTTTTTTGCTTCTTCTCCCACTCAGCTTTTCCGCCTCTCCTCCAGCCTAGCTTTTGCCCCCTGCCTCCACCAGCTCTGCTTCTCCCCCTCCTTCTCCACCAGCTTCTCCCCGTCCTCCACCACATTTTTTCCTTGCTCTCCCTCCTCGCTTCTCACCAATCTCTTCTCTCCGCTCCTTTCCCCCAGCTTCTCTCTCTCCTTCTCCACCAGCCACCTTCTTTCCTTCTCTCCGCCTTCCTACCTTCTCCACCAGCTTCTCCCCCTCGCTTCTCCACCAACTTCCTCCGCTTTCCCCTTCCTCCTTCTCGCACCAGACAGCTTCTCTCCCCCTCTCCTTCTCCACCAGCTTCTCCTTCTCGCCCTTCCTCATTTTCCACGCAAGCTTCTCCCCCTCTTCTCCTTCTCCACCGCTTCTCGCCCTCCTCTTCTTCACCACCTCTCCTCTCTCCCCTTCCTTCATTTCACACAGCTTCTCCCCCTCCTGCCTTCTCCGCCAGCATTCTCTCTCCTGCCTTCTTTCCCCACCTCACCATGCTTCATAGCGTCGTGCAGCATGAGATCGCTTTGGGCGATAACAGCTGGAAGTGACGCTCCTCGAACACCCGATCCATTACATCTGATTGGTTATAAACAAGCCACGTGATCAAAATATCAAATTATTCCTGTACGCGCCTGAATATAGCACCTGCCGCCACTCGGAAACGGCGATCAAAATATTGTTGATCGAAGGAAATTGCGGTCACGCTTTATCTCTCGATCCTGCGAAACGTCAGGAGTTTTTTTCCCCGAATTTGGCAATCACAGCAAGATACTTTACCATGATTTATTTACAGCCGCAATTTAATTTAAACAAAATTTTTGTTTAACTGAAATTAATTTATTAGTGGTTAATGCAAGTTATTACGTGTTAGTCTTTCACTAGCAGTAGCTGAGTTTCGTCACGAAATCACTCGGCAGCTAATTGATTTCGTAAGCGAATCACTTTGTAGACTTGATTTCGGTAAGCGAAATGCACTTTGCATGACTTGATTTCGTCTACGAAATCATGATTTCGTAACGAAATCAGTCATGCGACACTTGGCGCCCACACGCCAAGTGCTAGCCATGATTTTTGTAACAAATACTCGAATTCGCAGTACGCTGATTCGTCACGAATCCACATGCGCCAGGTAGTGATTTCGTAACGAATTCCTTTGTCAGACTTGATTTCGTAAACGAAATCATTTTGTGTAGACTTGATTCGTTAGCGAATCCAGTGGATTTCGTAAGCGAAATGCAGTGCATCGCGACACTTGGCGGGGCCCCACACCGCAAGTGCTAGCATGATTTCGTACGAAATCACTCGATTGCAGGTAGGCTGATTGTCGTCACGAAATCACTGCGCAGTAGTCTGATTTCGTAACGATAATTACTCTTGTAGACCTTTGACTTTGCCGTACGACAGTCAGCTTTGTAGGACTTGATTTCGTGAACAAAATGCAGTATGCGACACTTGGCGCCCCAACACCGCCCAAGTGTAGCTGATTTCCGTAACGAAATCAGCTCGACTTGCAGCTAGCTGATTTCGCTCACGAAATCACGTCGTCAGTAGTTGACTTTCGTAAGCGAAATTACCTCTTTAGACCCTGTGATTTTCGTAACGAATGCACTTTGTCAAGACTTGATTTCGTAAACGAAATCAGTCATGCGACACCTTGGCGGGCCCACACAGCCAAGTGTAGCATCGATGCTTCGTAACGAAATCATTCGATGCAGTAGCCTGTGTTCGTAAAGCGAAATCAGTCATGCGACATTTGGCGCGCGCCGGCGCGCACGAAGCTGTAGCATGATTTCGTACCGAAAATCACTCGGCAGCTAGCGTGATTTCGTAAGCGAACATCAGCTCAGTGCTACACTTGGCGCGCGGCCCGCGCCAAGGTGTCGGCAATGATTTTTCGTCAAACGAAATAACTCGCAGTAGGCTGATTTCGTCAGCGAAATGCACTCACAGTAGTTGATTTCGTAACCGAAATCACCTTTGTAAGACTTGATTCGTTAAGGCGAAATCAATGATTCCTGTAACGAAAATAAGTCATCTGCAATATTTTTGGCGCGCCCGGCGGCGCCAAGTGTATCTCGGCATGATTGTCGTAACGAAATGACCCCCCAGTACGGCCTCGGACTTTCGGTGACGCAAATCGACTCGCACGTAGGTCTGATTCTCGTAACCGAAATTACTTTGGTAGACTTGATTCTTCGTTAGACGGAAGATTACTCTTGTAGACTTGCATTTCG
>NW_014579655.1:0-1195 GCF_000485595.1 Priapulus caudatus
AAGAATAAGAACGAAGATGCTGGTAGGGATGAGTGAGAATAGAGAGGATGTTGATAGGGATGAGGATGCTGATAGGGATGAGGATAGGGATAGGGAGGAGGATGAGGAGAGCATGCACTCACGCTAACACTTACCTTGCGGGATGACGAGTGAGAGGGTTGTGTTTGATGTGGAGCGTGTCATGCCCGCGCGTAGCTTCGAGCGCTGCACAACGGCCATCGTCGGCCGCTGCTCCTTCTCCGTACCCTTCTCATCCACCGGTGACAGCTCCTGGAGGAGGAACCAACACAACGTTAAACACGCACGCACGCACGCACGCGCACGCACGCACGCGCACGCACACGCACCCACACGCACTCACTCACACATGCACGCACGCACGCGCACGAACTCACTCACACACGCACGCACGCGCGCACACACTCACTCACACACGCACGCACCCGCAAGCACACAGGCACGCAAATGCACATGCATGCACACGCACGCATATGCACACATGCACGCACGCACGCACGCACGCACGCAAATGCACACACGTGCGTGCAATGCTAAAGTATTCAAGTTTAGAATATATATATATTAAGGGTCTAGTAAGGGAATAACACGAGGTGGAAAGTTTCCAAACATTGAACAGGGAGTCGGGTGCAATCAGAATCTCTACCTTAGCGGAGGAAGGTGTTCCCATGTCGTCCTCCGTTGAGATGGAGAAGCGCGGCAGGGCTTCCTTGATGCTGGGCCGGCGGCGTCGGTGTTCCCGCGGCGACGACTCCTCAGCTTCCTCCGTCTGCGAGGAGTCTGGCGTCGAGTGAGACACGCTGGTCTTGCTGCTCGAGGCACTGGAGAGACGATAGAGCGTGAGGTCGGTGAGACGATGGTGGGGGAGGAAGTCACAGGGGAGCGAGACCCATGACCCCCATGACTCACGGGTAGGCGGAGTTAAAAATTATTACTTATTATCTACTCAATAGTACTACTAAGTATTACCTACTACTGTATATGCTAACTACTATAACTAGCTGTTATGCATGTTTTTGTAATAAAATTATTTTTGTATTGTCTATTATTTTAGTATTACTGAGGTATATTTATTTATTTAGTAACTATCTTCGTCTAACTAGGTTAATTTAATTAACTTATCGTCATATCGACCACAGATTATAAACTATAACAGGTGGGAAGGGAGGGTGGGAGG
>NW_014579655.1:5196-6980 GCF_000485595.1 Priapulus caudatus
CACACACACACACACACACACACACACACACACACACACACACACACACACCCACACCCACACCCACACACCCACACACCCACACACCTACACACCTACCCACACACTCTCACCTGCTTGTCGGTGAACTGCTTCGTGTCCTTGTCGAGGTTGCACTCGTACAGGTTCGTCGTCAGGCTCATCAGCCCCATCTTCGACAGCCCAAAGTCGGTGAGCTTCACGTGGCCCTCGCTCGTGATGAGCAGGTTGTCCGGCTTGAGGTCGCGGTGCACGATGCCGTAGCTGTGCAGGTACTCGAGCGCCAGCACCGTCTCGCTGAAGTACAGCCGCGCCATGTCCAGCGGCAGCGGACCCATGCCCTTGAGCAAGGTCGCGCAGTCGCCGCCCTCCACGTACTCCATCACCATGCACAGGTGGCGCTGCGGGTCGCGCGGGGCGAGAGAGAGAAAGAGAGAGGCGGCGTCGCCTGTTAGCGAGGGCTGGGAGGATGCTGTGAGTGCGCGACTAGCCGTGCGACACAGCGCCCTCTATTGACGATAGCCACGGATGCGCACGGAACAAAGCGCCGCCGGTTACAAATAGTTGACGATGCGCACAGAAACCCTGTTAACAACTGCTGCGGGCACGCACAGATATTCTCGGACAGTGCGCAAGGAAGCGCCCCCTGGCTGCGATCGTTACGAACCGCCACGAGTCTCGAGAGCGCCCCTCTCAGGCCCCGGTAATCGCTGCGCGGACAACGGCATGAAACAGTGATAGATATAGATAGATATAACGATGTGTAGATCGTTGGGGGGTTGAATGGTGGGTGAGGTAACCCATTGCCCCCCCCCCCCTGTGCTGAGGATCCGCTCTCTGCTGTATCAGTGCAACGGCGCGCGCTGCTGTGACGTTACCTTTGTCTCGTAGGTGCAGAACATGGTGACGACGAACGGGTTGTCGGTGAAGGTCATGATGTCACGCTCGGCGTAGGCCTGGTCGACCTGGTTGCGCAGGATCAGGTTGTGCTTGTTCACCTTCTTCAACGCAAAGCGCTGCTTCGTCTCCTTGTGTCGCACCAGCCACACGGCCCTGCAAGCACACAGCGACGATATGTAATATATAACATATAATATATAACGTATATACACACGAGTGATGACAACGCCTTTTGTACTGCACCAGGCACACAGCCCTGCAACCACACCGGCGATATATAATATATAATATATAACGTATATCCACACGAGTGATGACAACGCCTTTTGTACTGCACCAGGCACACAGCCCTGCAACCACACCGGCGATATATAATATATAATATATAACGTATATCCACACGAGTGATGACAACGCCTTTTGTACTGCACCAGGCACACAGCCCTGCAACCACACCGGCGATATATAATATATAATATATAATGGAAAACCTATGTATAAATGAGCGATAACCGTGCCCTACCAGCCACGTGGCCCTGCAACGATGATGAATCATATATAATAAATATTCATGTGAGTCCACGCTCCTTGTCTCTCACTAGGCGCACAGCCCAGCAACGATGACGATGATCATCATCATACATGTTGATTAAAATGACTAATATGTAACGTATATCTAACCTTTGATGATCATCATCCTCTCGCTCCCTCCTCTCCCTCTCTCCTCTCGCTCTCTCCTCTCGCTCCCTCCTCTCGCTCCCTCCTCTCGCTCCCTCCTCCCGCTCTCTCCTCTCGCTCCCTCCTCTCGCTCCCTCCTCTCGCTCCCTCCTCCCGCTCTCTCCTCTCGCTCCCTCCTCTCGCTCCCT
>NW_014579655.1:6990-9383 GCF_000485595.1 Priapulus caudatus
GCGCTGCTTCGTCTCCTTGTGTCGCACCAGCCACACGGCCCTGCAAGCACACAGCGACGATATCTAATACATAACATATAATATATAACGTATATCCACACAAGTGGCGACCATGCCTTTTGTACTGCACCAGGCACACAGCCCTGCAACCACACCGGCGATATATAATATATAATATATAATGGAAAACCTATGTATAAATGAGCGATAACCATGCCCCTTGTGCCCCACCAGCCACGTGGCCCTGCAACGATGATGAATCATATATAATAAATATTCATGTGAGTCCACGCTCCTTGTCTCTCACTAGGCACACAGCCCAGCAACGATGACGATGATCATCATCATACAGGTTGATTAAAATGACCTAATATGTAACATATATCTAACCTTTGATGATCATCATCATACAGGTTGATTAAAATGACCTAATATGTAACGTATATCTAAACTTTGATGATCATCTTACAGGTTGATTAAAATGACCTAATATGTAACGTATATCTAACCTTTGATGATGATCATCCTCTCGCTCCCTCCTCTCGCTACCTCCTCTCGCTCCCTCCTCTCGCTCCCTCCTCTCGCTCTCTCCTCTCGCTCCCTCCTCTCGCTCCCTCCTCTCGCTCCCTCCTCTCGCTCTCTCCTCTCGCTCTCTCCTCTCGCTCCCTCCTCTCGCTCCCTCCTCTCGCTCTCTCCTCTCGCTCCCTCCTCTCGCTCTCTCCTCTCGCTCTCTCCTCTTCCTCTCTCCTCTCGCTCTCTCCTCCTTGCTTACCCGTAAGCACCGTTGCTGATGAGTTTTATCGTCTCAAAGTCGTCCTCCTTCGGGGCTGGTGCTGCAGGCTTCACCTCCGCTCCCGTCGAGCCGGATTCATCCGTGTCAGGAGTGTCCGGCCGGCCGCTGTCGTCGTCCCTCAGCTCCCCTGATATGTCTGCAAGCAGCGATGGAAGCTGTTATACACACACGCACGCACGCACGCACGCATGCACGCACGCACGCACACACACACATACACATACACGTCATACACATACACACAACCACTGACACAGTACACACATACACACAACCACTGACACAGTAGATACACACACACACATACACGTTTCATTTACTTTATTCTGATATGTCTGCTACAAGGAGCGAAGCCTACTATATACTAAAGACACGGTCATTTATAGACAAGTGTCGGTTCTATAGAGGTGGTTTCACCATGTAACTGCTACTAAAAGGCAACACACACAAAAAGTGTCTTTCATAGACAGGTGTCTGTTCCATAAAGGCGTGTGGTAGCTAACACGTTTCGTTGCAGTACAGGCATACACACACAGGTGTTACTGTGTCAACGGTAATGCAGCCACACGCACACGAGCGCGTGACAGCTAGCGCCACCTACCGGCGAGCGGGTCGCGGTTGAGACCCAGCTTGTTGATGATGTATTTAGGAACGTCGGGCTTGGAGACACCCTGCTCGAACTTTGCCTGACCCTCGGCCGCCTCCAGCAGGTGATAGAACTCCTCCGGATCAAACTCCTGCAGCGAGCCAACAGGTGAGATAATGAACAAAGCTCAGGTGAGATTACGAACAAAGTACGTGTGAGATAACGAGAAAAACGAGCAGAGGCAATGCCCCAGGGTTGCTGCGCCACACTGCACTGATGCTAAGCACCAGGTGGCGCTCTCGCACGCCCCCGCTAACAATCGCCGTCGCTGGCTGCACGCCGTATCCTGACATCTGAGACGTGAGGGTCGTGATCTGGTCATGATTGCAGCAGCAACAGCAGCAGCAGTAGTAGTAGCAGCAACAGCAACAGCAGCAACAGTAGTAGTAGTAGTAGTAGTAGCAGCAACAGCAACAGCAACAGCAGCAACAGCAGCAGCAGCAGCAGCAGCAGCAGCAGCAACAGCAGCAGTAACAGCAGCAGCAACAACAGCAGCAGCAATAGCAGCAGTAACAGCAGCAGTAGCAGCAGCAACAGTAGCAGCAGCAGCAGCAACAGTAACAGCAGCAATAACAGCAGAAGAAGCAGTAGCAGTAGCAGCAGCAGCAGCAGTAGCAGCAGCAACAGTAGCAGCAGCAGCAGCAACAGTAACAGCAGCAATAACAGCAGAAGAAGCAGTAGCAGTAGCAGCAGCAGCAGCAGTAGCAGCAGCAACAGTAGCAGCAGCAGCAGCAACAGTAACAGCAGCAATAACAGCAGAAGAAGCAGTAGCAGTAGCAGCAGCAGCAGCAGTAGCAGCAGCAACAGTAGCAGCAGCAGCAGCAACAGTAACAGCAGCAATAACAGCAGAAGAAGCAGTAGCAGTAGCAGCAGCAGCAGCAGTAGCAGTAGCAGCAGCAACAGTAACAGCAGCAATAACAGCAGAAGAAGCAGTAGCAGTAGCAGCAGCAGCAG
>NW_014579655.1:11306-12751 GCF_000485595.1 Priapulus caudatus
CTGAGGCATGGCTGAGGTGTGCAGATAGGAAAGGGCTGAGGCATGGCTGAGGTGTGCAGATAGGAAAGGGCTGAGGCATGGCTGAGGTGTGCAGATACGTGCGTGTGAGAAATGGCTGAGGCGTGCAGGTACGCTGGGGTGAGGCATGGCTGAGGCGTACAGGTATACGGGGGTAAGACATGGCTGAGGCACGCAGGTACACGTGTGTGAGACATAACCGAGGCATGCAGGTAGGGAGGGGTGAGGTGGGAAGACACTGAAGCGTTCAGTTGCGTCGGGCGTGAGGCCAAATGAGACAAGTAGTTGAGCGCAGGGCGAGAGACACGAGTTGAGACGGTGTCGGGCGTACTCACGAGACATTCGAGGAGTCTGGCGGGTCGTGAGACGATGATGAGTAGTTTCTTGATGAGCTGGTGTATGTGCGCTCCTGCCGCAGGCGACCGCTCCTGCGCCTGAAAAACACACGAGAACGTCATACGACACGCACGAAGCCGGCTCCCTACGTGTTCTACATGAGTTCTACATGTGTTCTACATGTGTTCTCTCTGTTCAGAACGTGTTGTCCCCGTGTTTTCTAGAGGTTTATTGCATATTTACATATTACGCGTGTATTGTCCCCGTGTTTTCATACATATGTCGTGTGTTACACGTGTTTTCTACGCGCGTTTCATACGTACGTCGCCCAGCAGGCGCTCCAGATTTTCGGACAGCTCGTAGAAGTAGCGCGTCGTGATGACTTTCTCCTGAGCCTTAACGAGGCAGTCGCGCGCCAACTCGACCACCTGGTGGTGAACGAATCGCGCCGTCGCGTCCGACAACGTGTCGATGTCGCGGTTGTTATCGATGAATGCCTTCAGACGTTCCTCCATCTGCTTCGTCGCCTGCCAGGGAGAGAGAGACGAAGGGTGTGAGAGACGGTGGGGTTAGAACGGCGGCGTCCGTCTACGAATGCATTTTTTCGTCGCCGCTGAAAAACACACGTTTTTCCAATTTGCTTCATTTTTACGTGATTTGCCCGGTGACGTGATATGTAACGTCATGACGTGATGTCCGTGATTCGCTGGAAGAAAGGTAATTAGCTCGTCGATTACAAGCCAGTTGCGATGGATATAGTTAATAATGTAATATTTATAACTATTACGCATATAATCTTATAATACATGTGTACATGTATAGGTACATGCATATATTACATGTGTACATGTATAGGTACATGTATATATTAGATGTGTACATGTACATGTACATGTATATATTACATGTGTACATGTATAGGTACATGTATATATTAGATGTGTACATGTACATGTACATGTAAATGTACATACATGTATATAATACATGTGTACATGTATAGGTACATGTATTAGATGTGTACATGTACATGTAAATGTACATACATGTATATACTACATGTGTACATGTATAGGTACATGTATTAGATG
>NW_014579655.1:14397-18080 GCF_000485595.1 Priapulus caudatus
AGAGAGAGAGAGAGAGAGAGAGAGAGAGAGAGAGAGAGAGAGAGAGAGAGACAGAGTGCTAAACAGCACGCATTCATTTAGGATGCAACGCGCTAATGTACCGTTAAAAGGAGCTCAAGATTTAATGCCTGCTAAATACCACATGTGCTTGTGACCAGGGAAGGAATCAAGTCGCGCCGAGCGAGAAGTGAGCGAGCGAGTACACAGTGCACATACATCCACGAACACGGTTAATGCACACGTTCATTGATATGCACATGGTTTAATTAAATTAGGTGCTGCCTCCTAAGACGAGAGGAATGCATGCACTCAAGACGCGTGGCAATCATCCAGTCTTACTCGGCTCAGTGCAGATGCTTGACTAACTATTAGCAACGACATCTAACCCGTGGTATGGATCGTACGACACACGAGCGAGGAGAAGGCTGAGAAATTGTGCTCGTGAAAAGCCTGTACGCACTGTGCGTCAGAAATATCACAGCTACACGTTATACACAAGAGACCACGTCGAGCATACAACGTTTATATATATATAATTATATAATACGTTTATATAGGTGCGATACAGAGGGAATGTGGTGCAAAGGCCCAGGTTACGATGAACATATTCTCAGTCACAAAAAGACATCCGATCTTTATAGAGAACTGACAACGAATTATGGTCTATACGACAAACACGGTGGTTATATTACGTCACATCACTGACACGTAGTCTTCAGCTTATACAAACAACTGAAGGATTTATAGAAAGAAGCATAAACATAACGTAAAGCAGTAGCAACAACAAGCGAAAGGGTAAAACTATATATATAAATGTATATATACATGGCAACAGAACGATAAAACAGATTCCGTTCTTACTCGAGTGTGAGCCATGATAGACTAAATGAGAGAGCAGCATGAAAAAAAGTACATGTACTATTACGCTTGAGAAAACATTAGAATTTAAGGAGCCCATATATCCCATACATCAGTACAACTAATATATAATGATACTGTGCCATCACATACTTTTCGTGCGTGTGCGTGCGTGCGTGCGTGCGCTCGTGCGTGTGTGTGTGTGTGCGTGTGCGTGCATGCGTGTAATATTACCACGTTACTGTGCGCGATATTGCTACCAAGTTGTGTATGACATTGCCACGTTGTTGTGAGTTATATTGTCATATTAGACTTTAGTGTATATGGCATTGACATATTATTGCGTGTGATATTGCCAGGTTGTTGTGTGTGATATTGCCATGCTGTTGTTTGTGATACTGCCATGTTGTTGTGTGTGATATTGCCATGCTGTTGTATGATATTGCCATAGTAAATGTAGTGTATGATATTGCCATAGTAAACGTAGTTTGTAATATTGTCATGGTAAATGTAGTGTGTGATATTGTCATGGTAAATGTAGTGTATGATATTGTCATGGTAAATGTTGTGTGTGATATTGCCATGGTAAATGTAGTGTGTGATATTGTCATAGTAAATGTAGTGTGTGATATTGTCATGGTAAATGTAGTGTATGATATTGTCATAGTAAATGTAGTGTGTGATATTGTCATGGTAAATGTAGTGTATGATATTGTCATGCCGTTGTGAGTGACATTGCCACGTTGTTGTATGTGATATTGCAATGTTGTTGTATGTGATATTGCAATGTTGTTGTATGTGATATTGCAATGTTGTTGTGTGTGATATTGCGACGTTGTAGTGAGCGACATTGCCGTATTATTGTGTATAATATCACCATGGAATGATAAAATCTGTGTTGTTATTGTTTGTTTTGATGATATTCAGGTGCAGTAGTGATAGTTGGGCCGACTAAAACAAAAACTGCATTCTAACCTAAAAGCCGATGTTAAAACACACAATCGCAAAATTAAGTGATACAGAGATTAAATTAACACCGCCACACGTTGTAAAGTTTAGCAGCATCCCATCGAGGTATGCAAACATAGGAACAGTAAATATATATAAAAATCTAAACCAGCTGATATGACCATTGCACGAACACTCGAGAAAGTAAAAAAATCATAAGAGATCGCGATCATCAAATGTAAACATAGCCACTATAGGTGGAAACCATGACGAAGAAGAAAAATCAAGAAGAAGCAAGAAGCGCACGCATCCCTCGAAAAAAAAGTTGTTGCGTTCGTCCAAAGACTACATTATGAAGGAAGATCGACACCGCATCTGGTAATTCCATACTCGCATGACGCATGACGCATGATTCTACAGAAGTTACGTGTAACCATGAGAAACACAGCAGCTGACAACTGAGCCGCCGCCGCCGCCGCCGCCGCCGCCGCCGCCGCGCGAGTATGTCGGTCACCTGAGACTCCTGCAATCATGTCTCATCTGAGATGCCGTCGGGCGACCGCGCGACTGACCTGAGACTGCACGACTCACCAGAGACCATGTGACCCACCTGAGACTCCGTGAGGGGGGTTGACCGCACAACTCACCTGAGCCCGAGTGACTCACCCGAATCTCCATGAGGGGGCGTGTGACCGTACGACTCACATGAGACTGCACGACTCACCTGAGACCGCACGACTCACCTGAGACTGCACGACTCACCTGAGACCGCACGACTCACCAGAGACCATGGGACCCACCTGAGACTCCGTGAGGAAATGACCGCACGACTCACCTGAGACCGAGTGACTCACCCGAATCTCCATGAGGGGGCGTGTGACCGTACGACTCACCTGAGACTGCGAGAGCGAGGTCTCATCAGCGGAGACTTGGGGGCCGCCTCCTCATCGATGCCTGGGTTGCTCTCGTTGCTGCTGAAGTGTCGCGTGAGCACGCGTAGCTCCTCCGCCGTCGGCTGGAACGGCAGCTGGTGCAGCCTCTCCTGCGACGAACACTGCGGAGTGAGTAGGTCCGTGAACGCCACGCTCGCGCGCCACGCCCGGCCAGCCCTCGCCCGCCGGCGTTTAACACGTCGCACACGACGCCCTCACGCATCATAAAGACTGCGAGTAAGTAGGTCCGTGAACGCCCACGCCCCGCCGCCGACGGCCGCGCCGGCGCCGTGCCGCCCAGCCCTAGAACAACCGACGACCCCCCCCACGGCATTCGTTAATCACTGCGGAAGTGAAGTAGGTCCGTGAACGGGCCAACCGACCGCCCCACGCCCGAGCGCCGCCCTAACGCGTGACCACCCACGCAATCGGTAACAACTGGCGGAGTGAGTAGGTTCCGTGAACCGGCCACGCGCTGGCCGCCACGCCCTGACCCCGCCCCTATACGCGTGGACCACGCCCACCAATCGTAACAGCTGGCGATTGAGTAGGTCCGTGAACGCCACGCCTGCCGCCCCGCCCCCCCTCACCTAACGCGAGGACCACCCACGCATCGTAACACTGCGGAGTGAGTAGGTCCGTGAACGCCACGATCCCGCCGCCACAGCCCGAAGATGGCCCGTCCAACGCGTGACCACCCGCGCACTCGTAACACGCGGAAAGTGAGCATAGGTCGTGAAACGCCACGACGCACCGCCACGCCCGACGCCCTAAACCGTGACCCACCCATGCCGCACATCGTAACACTGCGGAGTGAGTAGGTCCGTGAACGCCACGCCCGCCGCCACGCCCCCCCTACGCGTGACGCACCCACGATCGTAAGAACCTGGCGGAGTGAGTTAAGGTTAGGTCGGCGTGAACGCCTACGACCGCCACCACACTGCC
>NW_014579655.1:18870-22197 GCF_000485595.1 Priapulus caudatus
AGAGAGAGAGAGAGAGTCTGTTCATGAAGCATTCCTAGGATATTATTCAGTAGATCCGTGCCACTGTTCGTATTGCTCGCAGTACAATGCTGCGTCTTCCACTCACATGGACACACATATATACACACACACGCACGCACACACACGCACGCACGATTTTAATGCGACACGTTAGAACGAATTCGCTACTCTCACTAAGTGCGAGACAAGAGGCTGTGATTAAGTCCATTCTCGTCTCGTCTGAGATTGGAGTGTGTAGGCACGGCGTAAAATAAATAATGGATCGAGAGACGTGAGAGACAGGAGAGACGGAGAGGGGTGAAGAGGGAGGGGGAGAGGGAGAGAGATATACAAAGAGAGAGAGAGAGAGAGGAGGGGGGAAAGAGAGAGAGAGAGAGCGGTAGAAGGAGAGCATGAGACCTCCCTATCCCCACACATGTGGTGTACATGCTCACGCACGCGCGCGCGCACGCACGCACGCACGCACGCACACGCAGATAGTACAGCAGCAAAATCAATCGGCAAATGGCATTTGCATAGACCGATGATATTACATATACACGCGGAAATGTTCGTGCGACAAACACAAGCACTACCCACGCACGGTAATAATGAATGGAAATCCCGTTACATCTTATACAGGCGTGAGGTAAAGACTGTATGTTTAGGGGGTTGTGGTAAAGAGGTTAAGACTAGGGGGTTTATTATTAGGACAGTGCGGTTAAAGCTCAGGATTTGGATTAGGGGTACGATTATTTGTTAAGGTTAGCGGATTAGGCCTAGGGCGAGGATGAAGACGTTGGTAGTTAATGTGGTGATATTACCTACCTCAATGTATGAATTTACGTGTGTAGTGGTAAGCCATGTGTGTCCAAGGGACCAAGTAGGATCGCGCGTAACGTACGGTATACGTACATGTACACGCGCGGTATATATACATGTACGACACATATATATATATATCAGGAGTAGATAAAGGGAAGGAGTGTGACTTCAATAAACAAGGGAAATTCGTCATTTACTAGCCCCCATGACGAATTTCCCTTGTTTATTGAAGTCACACTCCTTCCCTTTATCTACTCCTGATATATATATATATCAAGATACATGTACATGTACGACATATATATATATATATATATACATATAGGGTATATATATATCCATATATATATATATATGTATATAGATTATACACATGAAGAGATACGGTATCAGTATTCGTGAGTATTTACTTCTGATATTTGTAAATGTACACGCACGGTATATATATATACACGTAGGCCTACGATAAACGTAGATATACATCTACCATAGATGTTGATCTACTCGTGATTTGATAAGAAGCCGTTCAAGAGCAGGAACGCAATGGAATATAGAAGATAAGATAATGTCATTAGCGACAGATTAGCGGTAAATTTATCTAAGGTAAACCCGCAAACCAAGAATACAAACGAACGGGGAATTTTCGCTTCAACTACTACAGGATGCGCACAATACAGTAGTGATAACGCTAATTATTGATTAATCAAAGTGACCAACAATTACATAAGCATCCTCTCGTATCTATCCATCACACTATCCGACACAGAAGCTGCAACCAAAACGCATGGTTTTATGTTCCCATGCGGCCTCTTTCTTTACCGTGTCCCCCCCCCCCCAATCTGCCGTTCGGTTTCTCCTCTGCAAGTTTAGCGGAATAGAGGCGGCGTACAACAGGGAGACAGAGAGAACACAGAGCTAATGCCGTTAGCATGACGACAGCAGGAGTGAGGACGGGTAAAACTGATGACTCACTATCACATACGCACGCTCGCACGCACTCACGCACGCACGCACGCACGCACACGCGCACTATCATGAGGCTCATTGTGTAAAGTTTAGATATAGAACGTGCTAACTTGTCTCTTTATATATAGTACTCCTGGAGGCTTTGTGGTGAAAAAAAAAGTTACGTATGGTCTACATATATTATAGTATAACACTGTATAACGTACGAACGTGAAATAAAACACGTTGTAACAGAGTTACACAAAACATCACAATATTACAGACGATAGTGTGATATAAGAGTGTTATTGTATATTACACCAGGAGTACATGAATAAGGCAATGATGAATGAGAATGACAGACGGATACATGTATACTGTAGATAAAATTATATAGGGCATTATAACATATAATATATTATTAATAATTATTTTGCCACAATATCTCGAATGCATTATATTGATGTCGGTGGTTTACAACCACAGACATCCGGGGAACTCGAGAGAGTAATACTAATAGGAAATGAAGCCAAATAATAGTCCTAATAATCGTACCCATGCGCTGCTCGAATGTTCCAGTATATATAGGTCCATTTTGTACAGCCTTCTGGTATTATATTTATTAGAAACACATAATTCTACTTCGCTTACTATTAGCATTATCAGGAGTGAATTAAAAGTAAAAAAATTATGTCAAATAAAAATTGTGTTTGTTCACTAAAAATAAAAACCTGTTTTCATTCACTCCTAGTAGCATCATGTATTACAAAGTTTCTACTGCAGTGTATACGTATTAATATTATCAATAATATGTAAGATATGTTCATGGTATTATTCTAATATCCGAGTGCGTGTGTGCGTGCGTGCGTACGTGCGTGCATGCGTGTATCTATAGGTTCGTTGTGATGCCACCAGGTGGCAGCACGGGAGGAAGGCGTCTGTACTTACTTTTTCACGGAGGCGAAAGCAAAGTGAGGTTGCTGACTAGGGCTGACGTTCCTCGGGCTGTCCAGCGGGCTGCCTGCAATACACAAACACACGCATGAAGGTTACTAACGTGCTGGACACACACACATGCACGCACACGCGCACGAACCCACACATATACACACACACACGCGCTCGCTCGCACGCACACATATACACACACACACGCGCTCGCTCGCACGCACACATATACACACACACACATACGTACATACACATTACACATGGATAAATGCAATATTCCGATACACGAGCTAAATAACACTTATCGAAGCTAGTTATTGTAATTTACATCCGTCGTTCGATGACGAAACGTCCATCAGCCTGTGATTTACGCTACAGCTAGGAGTTATAATAAATTTCAAGTTTTCCAATTATTTAATAACGTTCGAAACGCACAAAGCGTGATAACAAAACCCCACAGATACTTGAATCTGGTAATGCGCTACGATAAAATGGCTATACACTTAGTAAACCATGAATATTCGAAAGCTGTGAATGTAAACCCTCCCCCTGGTCGCTAGAAAATGCCGCTGGTTAGATAACCTCAGTTATTGGGAAATTCCTGTG
>NW_014579655.1:22207-23361 GCF_000485595.1 Priapulus caudatus
TCCCACCACCACTATCAGCAGTTGCAGTACCACCACCACTATCAGCAGCAGCAGTACCACCACCACTATCAGCAGCAGCAGTACCACCACCACTATCAGCAGCAGCAGTACCACCACCACTATCAGCAGCAGCAGTACCACCACCACTATCAGCAGCAGCAGTACCACCACCACTATCAGCAGCAGCAGTACCACCACCACTATCAGCAGCAGCAGTAACAGTACCACCACCACTATCAGCAGCAGCAGTACCACCACCACTATCAGCAGCAGCATTAGTCTCTATCGCATCTTGACCGTCATTGGCAGCTTCCAGCAGCAGCATCTACCACACTCGTCTACCCAGCGGCGTCGCCGTGGCAACAAACTCGATTTAAAATTCTAAAACACTCGGCTAAGAGGCAGCGAAGCAGCAGCAGCAGCAGCAGCAGCAGCAGCAGCAGCAGCAGCAGCAGCAGCAGTAACAACAGCAGTAACCGACATGAGGTTGGCCGAGCTTGGGTCGATGGTTGGAGACCGAGCCAAAGCTGACCTGAGAGCTGCCAGAACTGAAGAGAAGTACCAGAACTGAGGACATCCACTGTAGTTGACCAGCCCTGGTTCAGGGTAGGTGGGTGGATTAGTAGAGGGGAAGGGATGTGTGAGAGAGGGTGGGGATGTGAGAGAGTGGGCGGTGAGGGAGAGAGTATGTGTGTGGGTGTGTGCCTGTGTGAGAGAGAGAAAGAGAGAGAGAGAGAGAGAGAGAGAGAGAGAGAGAGAGAGAGAGAGAGAAAGAGAGAGAGAGAGCATGGTGCGATCAGACAGCAGCCCGTAGGGCAAGTCGAGGACAAGCTCCCGCGTGTGCGCACGACACTAATTAATTGTTCGAGTGTCTCATGTTTCAACTCTCCGCGCGTCCGGTCCACTGTCTTCCCCTCTCGCTTTCTCTCTATCAACCTTTCTCTCTCGCCCTATCCGGTAAGCTTCTCGCTCTCTCTCTCTCTCTCGCTGTCTCAAGCAGGCTCTCTCTGTCCTCCCCTCACTCCCCTTCTCATTCCATCATCCCCTCTCCCTCACATACATACAACCAGCAACTATTTAATGTAATATCATGTAATGTATCATTTAATGTAATACAGTATCTCTATTATCCACTCCTGGTAATATGTTACTAT
>NW_014579655.1:25967-28472 GCF_000485595.1 Priapulus caudatus
GCTGGTGCTGCTGCTGGTGCTGCTGTTACTACTGTTGTTGTTGTTGTTTTTGTTGTTGCTGCTGCTGCTACTGCTACTGCTGCTTCTACTGCAGCTACTACTGCCGCCGCCGTTGCCGCCACTACTGCTGCATCTACTGTTGTCGCTGCTGCTGTTACTACTGTTGTTGTTGTTGTTACTACTGTTGTTGTTGTTGTTTTTGTTGTTGTTGCTGCTGCTGTTGCTGCTGCTGCTACTGCTGCATCTACTGTTGCTGCTGCTGGTGGTGGTGCTGCTGCTGTTGCTGTTGTTGCTGCTGCTACTAGTCCTCCACGTACATCAACATTCTTTCATCTGGCACGTTTATCCACCTTCATCGTCAGGTCTGTACGACACGCTAGCTGTGCGCGCTGCTGCTCCGCTACATCCATGCTCGTCATCATCATCAGCAGCAGCAGCAGCATTAGCTGTGATAGAAGCCACGGATGGCGGGTCAGTAACGATGCAGTCGTTGCCACGACGACACACATGGACTCACGCACGCGCGAATGCCTCCGTTGTCAGACGTGCTATCGGCGTATTCACACAGACGCACGCGCGCGCGCTATTCATTCTTTCCACCCCCTCTCTCCTGCATGTAGGCGTAGTTTTAGACTCCACTCAGGATTGTTGTCTCGCGACACCGATGCCTCTGTTGTCAAGCCGTAGGTGTGTGTGTGTATACATACGCCTACACACCTACCTACACAAACTATGTTACGTCTCGCCTGCGCGCACGCACGCACGCACGTATCTCGTGCACGCACGCACGCGTATGTAACAGTAACGCCGACTCAGCATTCACAGCCCGACGGATTCGAGCATGCCACCCGCGGTCACCCCAGTTCTCCCTTAGCGTTATGGCTAGCCACTAGTATTGTCACTATAATCACCACTCACACGCACACACGCCGCACCACGTTACAAATAGCAGCGCCTATTCTCTTCCCATGCTGCCGTGCTCCCATGCTCCGTTTCACACACCCTGTACTTCAATTCACACTGCACACGTACGGCCTGTGTCTGTGTCAGTGGTAGCGGAACGAGCAAACACGACTCGCTACATTCTTCTACTACTCTTTCTACTACACTCTTCTTCTACTAGTCTTCCTACTATCCTGTGGTGGCCGCCGTTTCACACATGCACGCATGCGCCCCGTGCCAGATAGAGAGAGAGAGACGTAGGGTAGAAAAAAGGCAATAAAGCAGCAGTGATGAATTTTCGCTCTGCCCCCCCCCCGTCGTCGTAACTGCTGCTATGACGTGTGCACACGCAACCAGCACTACTACTGACAGCAGAAGTAACAAACAACAACAACAACAACAACAACAACGCAGCAACGGTGCTTCTTTCCTCTCCTCCGTTTCCTCCAGCGACGCTCACCGTTTCACACGTACACGTGCGTACACACACACACGCGCGAGGTAGAAGGGGAAAATCCAAGCAACGAGCAACAACAGAAGCAGTGTCTCCGTCTTCCCCCACACTACGGACACGCTGCCTCTTTCACACCCTCACACGCCAGTAGCTGCTGATAACGCCGAACAACAGAAGCAACCAAAACAATGGAGAACAGACAGATAGCGATCATCGAACATAAACATCAATATCACCACGGCCACCAGCCACCACTACATAGCCATCACGTGCGACTGTAGAGAGAAATCAAACTGAGAACACGATGATTTAGGGCAGGAGGAAAGGTAGAGCAAGAGAATGAAGATGAGGATGAGGATGAGGAGGAGGAGGAGGAGNCTGCAGTAGCAGGAGGGCCTCCGCCGCCTAGGGGAATGGTAGCCTCCTCCTCCTGCTACTGCAGTGACGCTGACGCTACCATTCCCCTCCTCCGCCCTGCAGTAGCAGGAGGAGGAGGCGGCGGAGGAGGGGAATGGTAGCGTCACTGCAGTAGCAGGAGGAGGAGGCGGCGGAGGAGGGGAATGGTAGCGTCACTGCAGTAGCAGGAGGAGGAGGGAAGAGACACGACACATGTACGAGCATACAGGCAGCCCTCACGCACATAAGCATTCAACGCGTGCACGCCGCAATTGCCTACCTCGCTCACTCACAGCGCAACCACCTGCTAGACTAGCAGCAGCAGCAGCAGCACGCACGCACGCGCGCGCGCATGCGCATGCGCACGAAAAGCGCACGTGTAAGGGCGGGAACGCACGCCACATTGACGATACTCTTAGCTAGGGTCCCTATATACAGAGTCCCTATAAATCCTCTGTATACAGGGACCCTACTCTTAGCTGGAGGGTTGCCGTAAGATCAATGTGAACACTATGGCGCATGTGTCAGCGGGAAACGATGGCGTGTGGAGGGGATAGGGAGAGGGAGCGGCGCGCGACAGGGTCGTTGATGTGCAGACAGTGAAGAACGAGTTGAAATTTAGATCGATTAGTGTTGTGCGGCGTGCGCGTTGTCTCTAGTTTCTCCATTCCCCCCCCCCCTCTCTCTCTCTCTCTCTCTCTCTCTCTCTCTCT
>NW_014579656.1:0-1092 GCF_000485595.1 Priapulus caudatus
TATATATATATCTATATATATATATATATCTTTTTCTTCTCTCTCTCTCCCTCGCTCTCCTCTCCTCCCCCTCTCTCTCTCACACACACGCACATAAACCCTCTCTTCTAGCGTGAGCGAGCGCACAATTCTTCACGGATAAACGGATTGGGTCGATCATGGCACTGCCATTACGCGAGTACGCACGCGCCTTACACACACACACACACGCGCGCGCGCGCGCACGCACGCATGCACACATACACACACAGCCGCGGGTAAACGACCTCACAGCGACAAGCGGCATCGTGCCCCGGCAAATTTGTCGCGTACAGCGTCGCGCGACAAGCGTGGTGACAAGTTTCACCGTCAGGCGACGCGACACGTGCAAGCGACAGAGCCGTGGTCACGGCTCAGCGATCCGCAGGACGTTTGTAGGGAGGTGGGAGAAGAGGAGAGAGGAGGGAAGAAGAGAGGAAAAGAGGGGAGAGGATGAGAGAGGATGGGAGAGGAGGGAAGAGGAGGGACGAGAATGAGAGAGGAGGGGAGAGGAGGGGATGGAATGGGAAAGGAGGGGAGGGGATGGGAGAGCAGGGGAGAGGATGGGAGAGGAGAGGTGAGGAGGGAAGAGGGGAGAGGAGGGAAGAGGAGGGGAGGGGATAGGAGAGGAGAGGAGGGGAGAGGAGGGGAGGGGAGGGGATAGGAGGGGAAAGAAGAGAATAAGAGGGGAGGGGAGAGGAGAAGAGGGGAAGGGAGAGGAGATGAGAGGAAAGAAGAGGGGAGAGGAGGGGAGAGGAGAAGAGGGGAGGAGAGAGGAGAGGAGAGGAGGGGAGACGAGGGGAGAAGGAGAGGAGAGGAGAGGAGGGGAGACGAGGGGAGAAGGAGAGGATAGATACTGGTTGCACTGCGTGTAGTCCCCCTTACACTACATAACGCATAGTATCCTGTATCCCTATATATGATTCCTTATACACGGTCCTCTTCGTTCCCTTGGCGCTCAAGCCGGGGTTTTCGTAAGCTGTGGCAATACCCTAGAGACCTGATCGTGATACCCTGCATATCAGGCTTCCCCCATGCATCCTCCTCCTCCTCCTCCTCCTCCTATGTTTCTCA
>NW_014579656.1:2339-8348 GCF_000485595.1 Priapulus caudatus
TGATGTGTATGATTGATTTGCATAATGTGCACGATGTGCATGATTGTAGTGCATGATGTGCATGATGTGCATGATTGATTTGCATGATGTGCATGATGTGCATGATTGTAGTGCATGATGTGCATGATTGATGTGCATGATGTGCATGATTGGTGTGCATGATGTGCATGATTAATGTGCATGATGTGCATGATTGATTTGCATGATGTGCATGATGTGCATGATTGTAGTGCATGATGTGCATGATTGAAGTGCATGATTTGCATGATTGATTTGCATGATGTGCATGATGTGCATGAGTGTAGTGCATGATGTGCATGATTGTAGTGCATGATGTGCATAATTGATGTGCATGATGTGCATGATTGTAGTGCATGATGTGCATGATGTGCATGATTGATTTGCATGATGTGCGGATAATGTGCATCGATGATGTGGCATGATGTGCATGATTGGTGTGCATGATCGTGCATGCATTGTTTGCATAGTGTGGGCATGATGTGGGGGCATTGATCTTTATAGTGGATATATGTGCAATCGATTGATGTGCATGATGTGGGCGTGCTTGATTTGGGCATGATGTGAATGATTGTAGTGCATGATGTGGAATGGATTGATGTGGCATTTATGTGGGGGCATGATTGATTTTGCATGATGTGCATGATTTGTAGTGCATGCTGTGCATGATTGATGTGCATGATGTGGCATGATTGATTTGGCATATATGTGCATGATTGTAGTGCATGAATATGCATGATTGATGTGCATGATGTGCATGAATTTGATGTTGGCATTGATGTAGCATGATTGATTTGCATGATGTGCATGATGTTTGCATGAATTGTAGTGGGCATGATTGATGTGGTATGATTGATCTTGCATAATGTGCTAGCGATGTGGCATGATTGTAGTGCATGATGTGCATGATGTGCATGATCTGAGTTGCATGATGTGCATGATGTGGCATGATTGTAAGTGGCATGATGTGCATGATTGGAGTGTGCATGATGTGCATGATTGGTGGTGCTGATGTGCATTGGGATTAATGTGGCATGATTGGCATGATTGACTTTGCATGATGTGGCATGATGTGGGGCATGATTGTGTGCATGATGTCATGATTGAAGTGCATGATTTGCATGATTGATTTCATGTATGTGGCATCGATGTGCATGAGTGTACGTGCATGATGTGGCATTGATGTAGTGCATTGATGTGGCATAATTGGATGTGGCATGATGTTGCATGATTGTAGTGCTGATGTGCATGATGTGGGGCATGATTGATCATTGGCAGTGATGTGCATAATGTGCATGATATGGTAGTGCATGATTGATGTGCATGATGTGCATGATTGGTGTGCGGCATGATGTGGCATGATGTGGCATAATGTGGCATGATGTGGCATGGATTAGTAGTGGGCATAATGTGATGATTGATGTGGCATGATGTGCGTGGATTGAACTTTGCATGATGTGCTAAATGATTGTAGTGGCATTGACTGTGGGCATGATTGATGTGCATGAAATGTGCATGATTGATTTGCAGTGGATGTGCATGATTCGCTAGTGGAGGCATGATGTGCATGATTGATCGTGGCATGATGTGCATGATTGATTTGGGGCATAATGTGCATGATTTGTAGTGATGATATGCATGGATTGGATGTGCATTGATGTGGGGCATGATTGATGCTGCATGATGTAGCATGATTGATTTGGCCATGATGTGCATGATGTGGGCATGATTGTAGTGGCATGATGTGCATGATTGATAGTGGGCATGATGTGGCTGATCGTGCATGATTGAGTGTGCATGCTGTGGCATGATGTGGCATGATTGATGTGCATGATGTGCATGATTGTTATCTTGCATAATGTGGGCATATTGTAGTGGCATGATGTGGGCTGCATTGATTTGCTATGATGTGCATGATGTGCCATGAATTGATGTGGCATGATGTACATGATTGATTTGGCATGATGTGCATTGATGTAGTGCATGATGTGGCATGATGTGGCTATGATTGACTTTGCATGATGTGGGGGCATGATTGTAAGTGGGCATGATGTGCATCCCGCAACCCGATTGATGTGCCATGATGTGCATGATTGATTTGCATAATGGTGGCATGACTTGTAAGTGCATTGATATCATGATTGATGTGGGCATGATGTGCATGATTGATGTGGGGCATGATGTCATGATTGATATTGCATGACATGTGCGATGTCGGGGCATGATTCGTTTAGTGCGGGATGTGCCATAGATTGATTGTGCATTGATCGCTCCGGCATGATGATGCATGAATTGATGTGGGCATGATCGTGCATGAATATTGAATTTGCATAATGTGGGCATGATTCGTAGTGGCACTATCGATTATGCATGGATTGATTTAGCATGATGTGCATTGATGTGCGCATATGATTGATCTGGGGCATCGATGAAGATACAGACCACACATGATTGATTTGCATGAATAGACATGGTGCATGATTGTAGTGCAATGATGTTGGGGCATGATGTTGCATGATTGATGTGGCAATGGATGTGGCATCGATTGATTTGCGGCATGAATGTGGATGATTGTAGTTGATCGATGTGCATGGATTGATGTGGCATGATGATGCCGATGATTGAATTTTGCTACGTAATGTGGCATGATTGTATGCATGATGTGCAATGATTGATGAGTGGCATGGATGTGGGCATGATGTGCATGATGAATTTGCTGATGGTGCATGATTGTAGTGCATGCAATGTCGGCATGATTGATAAGTGGCATGATGTGGGCATGATTGGTGTGCATCGCGATGTGCAATGATCTAGATTTGCAATAATGTGCATGATGTGGCATCGACGTTGTAGTGCCTGATATGTGCATCCGATTGATGTGGGGGGGCATCAGATGGTGCGGTGATTGATTTGCATGATGTGCATGATTCGTAGTGGGGCATGATGTGCATCGATTGATTGTGGCATGGACTGTGGCATGATTGCATTTGCCATGATCGTAGCATGATGTGGCATAGACTTGTAGTGGGCATGATGTGGCATGGATTGAATGTGCGGATCGATGTGCTATAGATTGATTTGCATGGATGTGGGGCATGATGTGGGCATTCGATTGTAAGTGGGGCATGATATGCCATGGAACTCCTCGATGTGGGCCATGATGTGGCATCGATGTTTAATCGATTTGATGGTGCATGATGATACATGATTGATTTGCATGATGTGGCTATGATGTGCATGATTGGCATGTGGCATGATGTGGTATGATTGATGTTGCAATGGATGGTGGCATGATTGATGTGGCATGATGTGCATCGATTCGATTTTCGCTAATGTGCATAATTGTAGTCGCATGATGTGCCATAGATTGATGTGCATGATGTGCCATTATTTAGATGTGCATGATGTGCTCAGATGTGCTACGATTTGTAGTGCATCCCGATGCTGCCACAATCCGGCATTTGATGTGCACTGAGTGTCCATGATTTGATCGTGCGGGCATGATGTGGGGCATCGGATTGATTGTCATAATGTGGCCATGGATAAGTGCATCGATTAGTAGTTGCAGTGATGTGCATGATCTAATGTGGCATCGATGTGCATGTGAATTGATTTGCATAGATAGTGGCATGATGTGAATGCAAATCAATCACACTGCACGATCAATCATGCACATCATGCATATCAATCATGCCCATCATGGCAGTTGAATTTTTTACATCATGCACATCATCATTCACAATGCATGCATATACATCGATGGCACCGATCATGGCACACTTATGAAAATCAATCATGCCATCATGCACATCAATCACGTGGCACATCATGCACATGATCATGCACAGCTCAAATGATGGCACATCATGGGGCAGTCTACCAATCATGCCCGAGTGTCATGCACATCATGCACATCAACATCACGTCATGGCAATACAATCATGCACATCATGCAATACAATCATGGCAGCTCATAGCACATTATGCAAATCACTCATGACACGATCAATGGGCACATTCAATCATGCAGGCATGCAATGTAGGCTACAATCGGCTGCAGCATCATGCAATAATCAATTCATGGCACATCATGCAACATACATGGCACATCATGCTACATCATGCACTAGCAATCATGCAGCATCATGGCACATTATGCAAATCAATCATGCACATCTATGCCTTACAACTGCATGCACATTATGCAAACAATCATGGCACATCAATGCACATCAATGCATGCCATCAATGCAACTTACAATCATGCACATCATGCACCATCACTGGCAAATCAATCATGCAACATCATGCCACATGACATCAATGCTGCCATCAATCAATTGGCTCACATTGTTTGGCGGCTATTTAAGCGGGTGTAGCGCGATTCTAATTTGCGGTATCGCCCGCTAGGGGCGCTTCATGTTTGGGGTAAACAGTGCAAATGGGGCGGCGTGATTTCGTGGCAATGTGAATCTCTCCAGCGATTGAATATATATATATATATAATCAGACTGTTTCAACGAGTACAACAACGTCTTCATTATTCAATGTGTTTAAAATTATTAATGGTAAGGCACCGGTCACACACATTCATGGCACTACAATCATGCACATATCAGCAATGCAATCATGGGCATCATGCACTGATCTGGCAGCATGCATGCACTCCAATCATAGCACATCATGCAGCATTTATGACAAAATCAATCATGCACATCAATCAGATAGCATGCTGCACATTCATGCAAGCAATCATGAGCATCATGCACATGCAATCATACCCTCATGCAGGCAGCAATGTGTAGAGAAACGCGCTAAATGTTTTGCGCACGCGTTTGTGTCTCAAGTGACGTAGCTGGAACATATGGCTTCTTTCTGTCATCCGGTAGAGGTTTGTTTGTTTGTGATTGGGCTGCGCAGCTGAGCGGTATAGCTGTATATATACTATCATATATGTGTGTGTATAACTAGTGTTTTTCTCTCGCTGAAATTCGTACGTTGAGTGTGGGCGTTTAAAGGATTGGGAGCTTGTGTTTGCCAGTGAAAGGTATGAAATATTGTATTTTTAAGGTTTTACGAAATTGATACTGTGCGGCTAGTTAAGGGCGATTGTTTAGCTTTGTGTAACTGCAGTGTATTTAATTTGTTTTATAACTAAAGTTTGTGTTATATTGCGTGACAGCGCGAGCTTCGAATGAGAGTTCGGCAATCTGATGAAATATTGTAGCAATAAACAGCGGCGTCCGCGGCTATAGGCGTAAAACAAGTCAAGATTCCTTTATAGTCACCTTCTTAAAGGCGAATACGTACGGTATCGAAGTGTTCGAGTGAGGGCTGGATTCGGCCAACCACGCGACANGTGTGTGTGTGTGTGTGTGCGTGTGTGTGTACGTGTACGTGTGCGTGTGTGTGTGTGTGTGTATGGTGTAGCATCAGCAAGATAAGCGGCTCTCAGTAAAAGGGGTGAATGGCCAAGCTATTGTATGTGGGTGGTGGTGGTGGGGGTTGCTGCCATACCGAGATTGCGAGGAAGGACAGACCTGGGGAGGGAAGGGTTATGAAGGAGAAGGAAGACAAACTGGTGTGAGGGTGGAAGGGAGTGGATTAGTTTGTGTGGGAGTATTGTGGGGGACAGGTAGGTTTTATGTAGAATTATTGTTAGGAATAGGTAGGTCTGTGTGGGTTTATTGTTAGTGATGTGTCAATATGTACTACACCGCTAACCGTTTATCGGAGCTAGCTTAGAAATAGAAGGTGGTTGTGGATGGGTGATGAGACCAACTAGACTAAGTGTAGAAGGGAGAGAGAGGCTCACAGGAAGAGGAGGAGGAGGAATCATGCACGTGTGTGTGTGTGTGCGTGCATGTGTCTGAGTGTGTGCGTGCATGTGTTTGTGTGTGTGTGCGTGTGTGTGTGTGTGTGTGTGTGCGTGTGTGTGTGTGTGTGCGTGCGTGCGTGCGTGCGTGTGTTGTGTGTGTGTGTGTGTGTGTG
>NW_014579656.1:9047-14820 GCF_000485595.1 Priapulus caudatus
CACACACACACACACACACACACGCACGCGCGCACACACACACACACACACACACACACACACACACACACACATACACACACACCAGCGCGCGTACACTCTTATATGAAGCGTATGTAGCACGCACACAGTGTGTTAGCAAGTATCAACGAAGTAACTTACAATCGGTTTACACGCCCTACTGGCTACTGTGTCTACTGTCATTCGATGATCAAATATAAGATAAAAAAAACCTGCGCTCTGTGTGCCACCGCTCGCTGCTGCACCGTCCGTTAGCTTTTACTAAGTCGGGCATGTCACCCTACTATAAGAACTGGTATTGTATGGCAACTCCCATAAAGACGAAGTATGGCTGACTAGAAAGTTGGATTTTTACACACATCCGGAGTTGCATACCCCCGCTTGAAATCTAGATGTTATTGTTATAACATTGTTGTCACGTTGAATTATATAATATGATAAGAACAAAAACACTACTAAAGTCAACACTCATAGACGAGCAATATTATAGTGAAGGCAGTCCCTCACGGCAGTAGTACTAGCGTGATACAGCGTGGCATACCACAACACTAACCGTGTATACTGTGTAAAAACATATCAATCAACACTAGAGCTTTTAAACCGCTCTCTGGTTCACTGTGTTGCCTGCCGCTCAGGTCCTGGCGTTGATGGACTGTTTATACTTCCAGCTAATGACATAGTCACATACGTGCGCCACACAACTCACAAAGCCCGTGCGGCGCCGACCGCAGTGCTATACAGCCTATCTTGAGCCTATAGTTCTAGAGCTACGATTGATGCACATGAGAATCAGTGCCAATGGATTACTTATTAGCAATACTCTTATACGGTTCTACTACTAGCTAAAATAAATCAGTAGCCTCTACGGCATGAGATAATAACTTACCCTCGACGATTCCTGACAGAATGGCGCGTAAACGTTAAATTTCAGGGAGAAGTCGGAAAAGTAAACATTGCACATTGTTAGGCATAGCTCCCTGAGACTTGAAATGTTTACATTCGCGACGCAGTGACCTCCGTGCTGGCATCTATCGTAGAACAGCCGTAACTCTGGCCGTAAAAACACCAAGATAATGACCCAACAGATGGCAGCACTATCCAGTGTTGTTATACAGCAAGACCTTGGTTGTTTACATCGTGCGAGATTAAAGGAGTTAGAAGATGAATAAAGTAGAAAACGACCCTTCCTGACTAATTAATATTTAAAATACTACTGTTCTAGCGAACACGGAGATTTGTGATCATGAATGCTCGCTCTCAGATATTTGAGCTGTCTGTGGAAGGCCGTCAGATTGAAGAGACCATCGCCAGTATATTTCACACATTGCTATTTCACAGGTTGGTAGTGGTACTGTATCAGTGTATGTTATTGTTATTGTTGTCGTCTTCTCTGAGCATTCTAAGTCAAGTATACCCTCATTATATTGTCACACATTGGCGCTTCATACATTGTAATTCAGCTGTAAATGTGCATAGAGCATAGCATTCAGAAAAAAGTGTTGGTCTTACATCGAGTGTGAACGTGATCAAGAGAAATCGTCAAAAAAGAGTCGGTTTTCGTAATGTATTTTTTTCTGTTTCAGAACCTTAGGAAAGTTCCATTACAAGCAGGAAGGTAGCTATTCAGTGGGGACAGTCGGCATGGAGGATGTGGACTGTGACTTCATCGATCTAACGTACATGCGAGTCGCATCTGACGAGCTGGATAAAGAGCTGAAGAGAGAGATTGCATCATTTCAGGTTGTTGTTATTGTTGTTGTTGTTGTTGTTGTTGCTTGTTTTGCGCATTGCCTTGTTAAAGTACCAAATCTTGGGGCTTAGTTTTCGGCAGAAAATGCTACACTGCTCCATCTGGAGAGTAAATCTGCAATAATTACCCCTGATTATATATGAGAATCTGCCTAATTCATATTATCACATTTTCTCTCTACAATATCTTAACTTCACTATCTTTTCTTCACCGTGTCATTACCTTGTTGATCGTTTGAGTCATGTTGAGCGTGTGTTTAATGACTGTCGTGCGACTCCGCCCCCTCCACACAGGCGCTGCTGCGGGCGTCGGACGGGCCGCGGTCAGGTCAGATCACGCTCGAGTTCTATCAGAAGAAGCGAACGCGCTGGCCATTCTCTACTGAGAGCATCCCGTGGGAGGTGTGGACTGTGAGGCTAAACGTGATGAGCCTAGCCAACGAGCTAGAGAGACAGGTGAGAGAGAGGGGAAGGGGGAAGGAGGGAGGGGGAGAGTTAGAGAGAGAGAGAGATAGAGAGAGAGGGAGACAGAAAGAGAGATAGAGGCAGAGAGAGAGAGAGAGAGAGGGAGAGATAAAGAGAGAAAGAGGGGAGAATGAGTCTGTATCAATATTGTAGACTGACGCCGTGTCCTATTGGCATCATTAACCAACGCCAAATCTCCTCGGTATCGTAGACTGACACCGCGTCCCCTCCATGTCGGCAGGTGTTCCGCGAGCAGGTGGGCGAGGCGATAGCTGAGAAGATCATGTACATCTGTGAGTCGATGAACAAGCATGAATATACGCCGAAGATGCCCAACCAATCGGAGCTGGAGTCTGTGTTCGACGTGCGTCTGCCTGACGTCCAGCCATACCTGTTCAAGATCACGTACCAGACAACCGCGCTGCCAAACCCCGCCCTCGCATCCACCATGAAGAAGTTCCTCAAGGACACGCTTGCGTTCTGAAGGTCGTGGGGCGGTGTTCCTCAAGGACATGCTCGCGTTCTGAAGGTCGCAGGAAACGCGTGGCTGCGGCTTTGCGGAATGCAGTGCCGCTGTCTCCGTGGCGACAGAAGGTTGTGGTGCGCTAGCAGCATCGTGGCGTCGCCATTGTTGCTCGTGTTTCATGCTGTGTAGCACAAGTTACAAGCCCAGCGGCCGAGTTGTTGTGACTGAGAGAGTTTCTGCACGATGTATATAGATGTAAATAATAATGCGTCGTTAGCATTGGTGAGCGGGTGGTATGTACATGTTGATTATCGCCCGTACGTGGGTAGCACGCGGCTGGTATGTACATGTTGATTATCGCCCGTACGTAGGTAGCACGCGGGTGCATTTTTTATTGTCACTATCACAGTGATGTTGGTTCCTCGTCAAAGCAAACCGGCTGTTAGGGAAATTCTGCATTCACATTACTAGTGTGCGTGCGTGCGTGTGGTGCCGTAAGGTTACAGGTGGCATCTTATTGTAACATATGCATATAGTTTGTCTAATAAGAAACAGTGCGAAGTTTTGCATCTACCATTTATGCGTTTTCACGACCAGGTGCGGCTTGGCATATAAATAAAAAATTTATTAAATTCTATAATATAATAGTAGTGAGTCTGTTAAAACCTACCTGCATGTAAATTATTTTGATACAGAAATAATGACAGTTATGCCGAATTTTCTTAAAAGTAGGGTTCTAAAAAGCGTGTAACATGTGTCTGAATGGCAAATAAGGGTGAAAAATATGAGCGTTGTTTACGCATGCTGGTGGTATTTATGTATCATTTATTACTCATGACATAATAATGCTACACATCTACACACGCTCAGCAGACACAACCGAACTTCATACTGTTAATTAATAATGTTAGCAATTAATTACTGTTTGCCAAGTTGCTGCCACATGCGTTTACCGACCAGAGTCGTGTGCCATAAACGTTCTGCCTTCTATATATTGCTACTACATGACCGGGCCATTATTTCGGGGTGACTTTGCCAACCCAAGCAGCTTCAGCTGCTTCTGATTATTATGGGATGGCACGTTGTGCCTCTTCAATGTCTCCTTTACTAAGCAGGAGTAACTCTACATGAACTGTTGGACTAGTTCCACATCAATAAAACAACAAGTCTTGACCGACTCGCTTCGAATGTTTAAACGCAACAGGAGTAAACGATAAAGATGCGAAAGTTACGTTCGTAAATTAATGCTCATTGCTTTCTATCCTGCGACCCTCTCCTCACACTTTTACACAGTAGTGGTGATGATAACGTCACAAAACTAGTGATAGACTACAACAGGTATGCGCCGACAAACTGACTGATACTATGACTGTGGGCAGTATACACATGATGTCACACACGGGACAGCAAGACATACACACACACACACACACACAAGCAATTACAAACGCTCGCAACAACAATAAATAAATATAATCTGACGTAGAAACCAACTAACGAGGCAACTCGTTGCTGAACCTACAACACGCTAATCACTACTACACTCACACCTACATAGTTCATTCGTAATGTGATCAACTAGATAACAAATAAATCTATTATTCTCGCCACGACACGTAATAACGCTGCAAATAAATCACTACAACAGACGAGCAAAGTTCATCGTAAACTCGCAACATGAAATTTGTAAACAACGTAAAAAACTTGCAATCGTTGCTAAAGCGGGCAGCACACCATTTGATGTGCTCGTACAAGCAATTTTCGTGGTCGCCACAAAAATGGCCAAGTGTGCGGGGGCCGGCAACGGAAATTTAGTGGTGACCACGAGTTGCCGAGAATCAAACCGGTTTGATTTCTCACCACAAAAATTGCTCGTGGTGGCAACTTGTGGTGAAGTGTGCTGTGACGCGGCAACGGCTACAAAAATTGCCGACCACGAAAATTGCCTGTACGAGCAACGAAAATGGTGAAGTGTGCTGCTAGCTTAAGTCGATCGTCCAGCACCAGATTCCCACACAGTTAATCGATCCGTCCGTCTGACACAATTAAAAGGCAGCTCTGGCCAATAATTGTTGGATAGGACGTTCTAAAAGACGATGCTAAACTACTGGGTGTCACAGTCGACACATTGGTGTCTTGCACTGGTGGATGGATCGATTGCTAACTACCAGTAGGAGAGAAATACCAGGGGACAAGCACATATTACACCAAGTAAGCAACACCAGTGCAGAGCAATTGCTTCACAATCGTAGGGTTAGTTTCACGTAATGGCACAGCATGACTCATCCACTCAGCGAAGTGGAAATGTAGAAACAACGTACACCTACATGGACAGCTGATATCCTGCCATCTGTCACCGAGGGTGGCTACTAGGTATGCAAAACGTAACTCATAATTTACACACAATTACCTAAAGTAAAATTCCCTAGCAGAAGAATACATTTCATTCCTGAACATCCGCTCTCAAATGACTCTTAAAATTTCCTCTGTCACCACAACGGAGTTCCTAGACATCTCAAATGGAAAATGGCCCCCATGGTGTGTGTGTGTGTGCGTGCGCGTGTGTGTGTGTATGTGTGCGTGTGTGTGTGTGTGCGTGCGACTGAGCGTATGCGCGTGCGTGTGTGTGTGTGTGTGTGCGTGCGCGTGTGTGTGCGCGTGTGTGTGTGTGCGTGCGACTGAGTGTATGCGCATGCGTGTGTGTGCATGTATGTGTGTATGCAGGCGATGGCAGCCGCTTCGTGTCACTCCTCGTGAATGAGATAGGATCGAATGAACAGCTCCAGCTCATTGTCTATCCAGCCTGCCTTGTTTCTGCAGCAAACAACAATGCGCGAGGCGTTATTTACCCTCCATTACAGCCAAACATGCATATAAGGGTCAATCAAAAGAAACCAATGAAGTATCCTTCATAGACACCTGTCCTTTCTACAGAGGTAGTTTCACTGTATAACATCCACTCAACAAAAATTCCAAAAAGTGTCCTGGAGTATATCCAGGAGTTGGTTCTATAGAGATGTCCTTTATATACAGGTGTCTGTTCTATAGAGGTGTCCTTTATATACAGGTGTC
>NW_014579656.1:15941-21893 GCF_000485595.1 Priapulus caudatus
TTCTAACCTTAACCTGCACACTAACTCTAACTCCTGCCCTTAACTCACATTCTAACCTTAACCTGCACACTAACTCTAACTCCTGCCCTTAACTCTAACTCAAGAGTCCAACCCCGACCCTGCCCGCACCCACACGCACCCACTCACCTCGAACGTGTGTTCAAACTTCTTGAACTCGACCATGCGGTTGTGGAATCCCTCGCCGAGAGCTGCTTGCTGCGGCGGCAACCCCTGACGCTGCTTCATGCGCGAGAACAACACCTCCTTCGCCGAGACGAAGAACACTCGCTCCAGCGCCATCTGGAGGGTGTTCACACGAAGCTCGTCGACGAGGAAGGAGATGCAGCGATCCATGTGCTGTTCGCGAACCTGCGAGAAATGTTCACTGTCAGTGTCGTTCGTTCTACTCTTACAATGAAGATAACACAGGGACTCTGATTTGAACACATGGTATTCGACGGACTAGTCCAAAGTTCCAGTGGAAAGAACGACGAGTAGGAGGAGGAGAGAAATAAGGTAGAGGAGGGGGAATAGGAGGAGAGAGGGAGGAGGATGAGGAAGAGGAGGAGGAATAGGAAGAGGAGCAGGCAGAAAAAAAGTAGAAGAAAAAAAAGAGGAGGATGAGGAGGAGGGGTAGAATCCCTACCTTCTCCATCATTTCGGGTTCGGAGGCTGACGCGTCCCATCTGTTGTTGAGTATGAAGATGTTTGGCTTAGAGAGACGCTCGCTGACCTTGTGAAAGAAATTCTTCTCCTACAGGAAACATAGAGCAGATATGAGTTACATTTAATAACGGGAGACGACACATGCCTCCACATAACCTATGCTAGTAGAATCCTTTTCCATTATTCGTGAAACTCATTAAGACAACCCCAGGGCATGAAATTAGACAAATTGAACAGGCCCTTACAAGTTTGAACAGGCCCTTAATTTTGTTCAATTTATTCCATTAATAATAAAAGCATTAGCTTTGTGTATATTAGGCATACTCATAGTATTTCAGTATTTCATTGCTACCAGTGGAGTTCTACTTGTTTGACAGGAATTGCTGGAACATGGTTTACTTTTTAGTAGTCACTAAGCAAAAACTAGTAGGAAATTGGTAAATATTGTTGATATAAAGGCAAGATAGGCAACAATTTGAATAGGCCAATATGGACTGAATATATGGGGGGTTGAAATGGGCGGCCCATGGCAAAATAGCGCTAATTTCACGCACTGCAACCTGATGCGCTATGAACTAACAGTGAATGTTGCATGCAGGAGCCATCGATGTGTCATGCTGACACGTTACCTAACTAGTGACACATCGTTAAGTCTCGCCACAAAACAACGTTTTGATGTCAATGCCTCACAAGCAAAACAGACGTCATGCACAATTTCAATGATTGCCTTCAATGACCAAACACAACACTAGTCTGTGTTCAGGACAATAACCATATTTTCCAACACTTTCCAGAACTGTAAAACAGAATTTTAATAATCCCGGGGCTTTTTGTCAGAAGCAAAATTAGTCGTAACATTAACATATTCTCGTAGACCTGACCTCTGTACACTGCATATGAGAAACTCATAACTTGACTACGTTTTTGTCACCGGTCTATAAGAAATTACCGTCTACCTGTTGTACACCACCTTACCCCCGCGTGTACGACTGCCTTACCGTCTGCATGAGTGTAGACTCGGCGTTGGCCACCCCCCCACCCCCGCGTGTACGACTGCCTTACCGTCTGCATGAGGGTAGACTCGGCGTTGGCCACCAGCACGAACACGTCGGCATAACGACACAGCAGTTAGTTAGTTCCAGCCAGAGGTTGGTTCATAAAGAGGAATAATATACAACTCGTTTCAAGTTCAAACGATATTTCTCCTGATCTTAGACGCGATATCGTAGCAAACGAAGAAGCTCACCTTCTTGTAGACACACAGCATCATTCTGTCGGGATGGAACGGCCGGTCAAACTCATCAACAATGATCGACAGACGACGAATCTCCTCATTCAATGCTTGCGCCACCTGTTGGGCAATAACACAACCATCCGATTATCACAAAAACTTTTCATTTGCATAAAAAATTGCATTTTCGCGCCACATTTGAGAATAACGTGTTCGAAATAACGAAATAGCGTTTCACACAAACATTGTTTCCTCATCGTTTTGTCTCGTCGCGGGAGCGGGTTGCCGTGACGACGCTCACCTTCCTCTCGACCTCCTGCACCATCTGGCGTATGCGTTCCTTGATCTCAGCCTCCAGCAGGGCCAGCTGTTTGACAACGTAGTCGAGCCGGTCAACCTCCTCCTTCCTGCGCTGATCTCTCTCAGCCCTGTACGCGCAAACAACAACAACAACGATTCATCGATCGTTCCCCGCGCACGTAAAGAGCTGAGGTGTTGCGGGTCATTACAGGTGTTAAAATTGACCCGAAACTAGTACAAACCCACTGTAAGGAGTTTTGCTTCCTTTTCCTACCTCCTTACTGTAAGTTAGGGAGAGGTAACCAGTTTAAACTTTCCTGCCTGGTTACTGTAAGTTAGGGAGAAGGAACCAGTCTAACTTGCTTGGCTCCTTTACTGTAAGTTAAGCAGAAGGAATGAGTCTCTACCTGAGTTTCATAGCCTTGATTAGCACCTGGTCCAGGACTGCCCGCAGCTCAGCTGATATCACCTTCGCTCTCTCCGTGTGCTGCTCAAACTTTGTCTTCACGGCCGACTTGGAAAGGCACTCCTACATAACACGCATTAAGTTACATACAAGCAACATACAAGTTACATACAAGCACGCATGTGCCTGCCTAGTGTTTACACGCATACCCCTAAACCTAAATCATACTTAAACCCCAACCTTAACTCACATTCTAACCTTAACCTGCACACTAACTCTAACTCCTGCCCTTAACTCACATTCTAACCTTAACCTGCACACTAACTCTAACTCCTGCCCTTAACTCTCTAACTCAAGAGTCCAACCCGACCCTGCCCGCACCCACACGCACCCCCACTCACGTCGAATCGTGTGTTCAAACTTCTTGAACTCGACCATGCGGTTGTGTGAATCCCTCGCGAGAGCTGCTTGCTGTGCGGCGGCAACCCCTGACGCTGCTTCATGCGCGAGAACAACACCTCCTTCGCCGAGACGAAGAAACACTCGCTCGCAGCGCCATCCTGCAGGGTGTTCACTACGAAGCTCGTCGACGAGGAAGGAGATTGCAGCGATCCATCGTCTTCGCGAACAGCTGCGAGAAATGTTGCAACTGTCAGTGTCGTTCGTTCTATCTCTTACAATGAAGATAACACAGGGACTCTGATTTGAACACATGGTATTCGACGGACTAGTCCAAAGTTCCCAGTGGAAAGAAACGACAATAGGAGGAGGAGAGAAATAAGTGTAGAGGAGGGGGAATAGGAGGAGAGAGGGAGGAGGATGAGGAAGAGGAGGAGGAATAGGAAGAGGAGCAGGCCAGAAAAAAAGTAGAAGAAAAAAAAGAGGAGGATGAGGAGAGGGGTAGAATCCCTAACCTTCTCCATCATTTCGGGTTCGGAGGCTGACGCGTCCCATCTGTTGTTGAGTATGGAAGATGTTTGGCTTAGAGAGACGCTCGCTGACCTTGTGAAAGAAATTCTTCTCCTACAGGAAACATAGAGCAGATATGAGTTACATTTAATAACGGGAGACGACACATGCCTCCACATAACTATGCTAGTAGAATCCTTTTCCATTATTCGTGAAAACTTCATTAAGAACAACCCCAGGGCATGAAATTAGACAAATTGAACAGCCCTTAACAAGTTTGAACAGGCCCTTAATTTTGTTCAATTTATTCCATTAATAATAAAAGCATTAGCTTTGTGTATATTAGGCATACTCATAGTATTTCAGTATTTCATTGCTACCAGTGGAGATTCTACTTGTTTTGACAGGATTGCTGGAACATGGTTTACTTTTTAGTAGTCACTAAGCAAAAACTAGTAGGAAATTGGTAAATATTGTTGATATAAAGGCAAGATAGGCAACAATTTGAATAGGCCAATATGGACTGAATATATGGGGGGTTGAAATGGGCGGCCCATGGCAAAATAGCGCTAATTTCCACGCACTGCAACCTGATGCGCTATGAACTACAGTGAATGTTGCATGCAGGAGCCATCGATGTGTCATGCTGACACGTTACCTAACTAGTGACACATCGTTAAGTCTCGCCACAAAACAACGTTTTGATGTCAAATGCCTCACAAGCAAAACAGACGTCATGCACAATTTCAATGATTGCCTTCAACGACCAAACACAACACTAGTCTGTGTTCAGGACAATAACCATATTTTCCAACACTTTCCAGAACTGTAAAACAGAATTTTTTAATATCCGGGGCTTTTTGTCAGAAAGCAAAATTAGTGCTAACATTAAATATTCTCGTAGACCTGACCTCTGTACACTGCATATGAGAAACTCATAACTTGACTACGTTTTTGTCACCGGTCTATAAGAAATTTACCGTCTACCTGTTGTACACCACTTACCCCCGCGTGTACGACTGCCTTACCGTCTGCATGAGTGTAGACTCGGCGTGGCCACCCCCCCAACCCCGCGTGTACGACTGCCTTACCGTCTGCATGAGGGTAGACTCAGCGTTGGCCACCCCCCACCCCGCGTGTACGACTGCCTTACCGTCTGCATGAGGGTAGACTCGGCGTTGGCCCACCAGCACAAACCGTCGGCATCGAGGCAGTGCTGGTCGATCCACGTATCCAGGTTCGGCGTCACGTCAATGCCGGGACTGATGACAAAAAACACAAGCACATTCACGACGTGATCGCCGCCACCGCCGCCATGCACGCGAGCGAGGTACACACGCTCGTGTGACTGCACGACTGCGCACTAGGCGTCCAACACTTAATTACTCTAATCACACAGTTAACCCAGTTCTAAACCCTGTGCTAGCAAACAGCTCTATAGAAAGAAAGGATACTTGTCTATAAAGTAAACTTTTGAGAATTTACTATTTGTCCCTCGGCAGGCAGTCATACAATGAAACACCCTCTGCAGAACAGCCACCTGTCTATAAAGGACACCTCTGCAGAACAGCCACCTGTCTATAAAGGACACCTCTATAGAACAGACACCTGTCTATAAAGGACACTTTTTCTTTTGTTTTTACTTTCAGTGACCCTAACATAGTTTTGTTTGTAACCTGATGCTTCTCACATACAGGTACAACTGTAACTTGATGTCCCTTACATACCTGTAGGTACAACTGTAACTTGATGTCCCTTAACACAGGTATGACTGTAATCTTGATGTCCCTTACACACAGGTACAACTGTAACTTCATGTCACTTACACACAGGTATGACTGTAACTTGATGTCCCTTACACACAGGTACAAACTGTAACTTCATGTCCCTTACACACAGGTACAACTGAAACTTCATGTCCCTTACATACAGGTACAACTGTAACTTGATGTCCCTTACACACAGGTTTGACTGTAGTCAGGCAGTGTTAACGAAGTGCTTACCTGTCTACCAGGATGACGTCTCCTTTAGGAGGCTGCAGTGTTCCTTCGGCCAGCACACTCTGACCAGTGTCCGCTGTCCGACGATAGTAGAGGCGTGGGCGAGATGGCCGACCGACTGAAAGATCACAGATACTTACATACTGACGTACTGCACACATACATACGGCACTCATAACACAGGGTGCGAAATTAAACGCAAGTCCGGAGTCAAATACTCCCTGATTTACTGTCGGACTCCCTGATTTGACATATGTAGGAGTCTGTGTGACTCCCTGAAAATTCTGCTATAACTAACACGTTCATTCCAGAGCAAGGCCTCACGGAATTACTGTATTTTTTTCAGCAAATGTCCAAAGAAAATTTGGCAGACGTGCATCGCACGAATCTTCAAAATACGCACATGCGTTATTGTTGTTGTGCTTTAGTTGCTGCGGTTG
>NW_014579656.1:21918-27441 GCF_000485595.1 Priapulus caudatus
AAGGGCATGAAATTAGACAAATTGAACAGCCCTTTAACAAGTTGAACGGCCCTTAATTTTGTTCAATTTATTCCATTAATAATTAAAGCATTAGCTTTTGTATATTAGGCCATACTCATAGTATTTCAGTATTTCATTGCTACCAGTGGAGTTCTACTTGTTTGACAGGAATTTGCGAACATGTTACTTTTAGTAGTCACTAAGCAAAAACTAGTAGGAAATTGGTAAATATTGTTGATATAAAGGCAAGATAGGCAATCTGAATAGGCCAATATGGACTGAATATATGGGGGGTTGAAATGTGGCGGCCCCTGGCCAAATAGCCTCCTAATTTCCACGCACTGCAACCTGATGCCGCTATGAACTAACAGTGAATGTTGCATGCAGGAGCCATCGATGTGTCATGCTGACACGTTACCTAACTAAGTGACACATCGTTATAGCTCGCCACAAAACAACGTTTTGATGTCAAATGCCTCACAAGCAAAAACAGACGTCATGCACAATTTCAATGATTGCCTTCAACTGACCAAACACAACACATCAGTCTGTGTTCAGGACAATAACCATATTTTCCAACACTTTCCAAACTGTAAAACAGAATTTTATAATCCGGGGCTTTTTGTCAGAAGCCAAATTAGTCGTAACATTAACATATTCTCGTAGGCCTGACCTCTGTACACTGCATATGAGAAACTCATAACTTGACTACGTTTTTGTCACGTCTATAAGAAATTTACCGTCTACCTGTGACACCACCTTACCCCGCGTGTACGACCTGCCTTACCGTCTGCATGAGTGTAGACTCGGCGTCGACCACCCCCCCCCCGCGTGTACGACTGCCTTACCGTCTGCATGAGGGTAGACTCAGCGTGGCCACCCCCCACCCCGCCGTGTACGACTGCCTTACCGTCGCATGAGGGTAGACTCGGCGTTGGCCACCAGCACGAAACCGTCGGGCATCGAGGCAGTGCTGAGTCGATCCACGTATCCAGGTTCGGCGTCACGTCAATGCCGGGAACTGATGACAAAAACACAAGCACATTCACGACGGTGACGCGCCCACCGCCGCCATGCACTGCGAAGCGAAGTACAACACGCTCGTGACTGCACGAGCTGCGCACTAGGCGTCCAACACTTAATTACTCTAATCACACAGTTAACACCAGTTCTCAAACCCTGTGCATAGAACAGCTCTATAAAAGAAAAAACGCATAGGTATTGTCTATAAGTAACTTTTGAGAATTTACTATTGTCCCTCGGCAGCAGGTCATACAATGAAACACCCCTCTGCAGAACAGCACCTGTCTATAAAAGGACACCTCTGCAGAACAGCCACCTGTCTATAAAGGACACCTCTATAGAACAGACACCTGTCTATAAAGACACTTTTTCCTTTTGTTTTTACTTTCAGTGACCCTAACATAGTTTTGTTTGTAACCTGATGCTTCTTCACATACAGGTAACACTGTCACTTGATGTCCTTACACCTGTAGGTACAACTGTAACTTGATGTCCCTTAACACACAGGTATGACTGTACTTTGATGTCCCTTACACACAGGTACAACTGTAACTTCATGTCACTTACACACAGGTATGACTGGTAACTTGATGTCCTACACACAGGTACAACTGTAACTTCAATGTCCCTTACACACAGGTACAACTGAAACTTCATGTCCTTAACTACTTACATACAGGTACAACTGTAACTTGATGTCCCTTACACACAGGTATGACTGTAGTCAGGCAGTGTTAACGAAGCTGCTTACCTGTCTACCAGGATGACGTCTGCCTTTAGGAGGCTGCAGTGTTCCTTCGGCCAGCACACTCTGACCAGTGTCCGGCTGTCCGACGATAGTAGAGCGTGGGCGAGATGGCCGACCGACTGAAAGATCACAGATACTTACATACTGACGTACTGCACACATACATACTGCACTCATACACAGGGTGCGAAATTAACGCAAGTCCGGAGTCAAATACTCCCTGATTTACTGTCGGACTCCCTGATTTGACATATGTAGGAGTCTGTGTGACTCCCTGAAAATTCTGCTATACTAACACGTTCATTCCAGAGCAAGGCCTCACGGAATTACTGTATTTTTTTCAGCAAATGTCCAAAGAAAATTTGGCAGACGTGCATCGCACGAATCTTCAAAATACGCACATGCGTTATTGTTGTTGTGCTTTAGTTTTGAACTTCAGACTACGGACTCCCTCATTTTGCTGCGGCCGTCCGTTTCTTTTTGAGGGCAGAGAGTCCATTGGACTCCCTTGTTCAAAAGTTCATTTCTAACCCTGCATACATACATACTGCATACATACATCAGTAAGATCACACCTCTACTCAGCAGCTTAGCAGTTTTCTGTCTAGCAGGTTGGAATATGTGTGGTGTTGTAGTATTAATAGTATAAACAGCCTGACAATTCCAATATACCATGTTTGTTGTAGCATCACACACACCCCTGCCTGCCTCACATTCCCCCCATCCTGCCTGCCTCCCCCGCTGCCTACTCACCCACACTGCTGCCTGCTCACACTCCCCCCCATCCTGCCTCACACCTCCCCCTGCCTGCCTGCCTGCCTCACCTCCACGGGCTGTGGTTCATTGCTATCTTCCAGCAGCAGGAATCCCTCGTTGCTGTCTGTTCCCTCGACCTGCAGGAAGCAGTTGGTCGTGTGGCCGATGCCAGTCGGTAGGATCTTGTCTGCCAGCATGGCGTTCACCACTGTACTCTTACCGTTACTCGTCCTACAAGAGAGAAGGAGAGAGTTGTAGAGAGAGAGATAGATGTAGAGAGAGAGGGGGAAAGAGAGAGAGAGGGAGAGAGAGAGAGAGAGAGAGAGAGAGAGAGAGAGAGGAGGAGAGAGAGCAAGAGAGACGCAAGGAGAGAAGAGAGGCCAGAGAGAGGGAGAGCAGGGCAGAGAGGACTCTTGTCTGCCAGCAAGGCATTCACCCGCTGTACTCTTACGTTACTCACGTCCTACAAGCAGAAGGTGAGAGATGGTCGGGAGAGAGAGAGAGGGAAAGAGACGGAAGCATGAAAGCGCTAGCGTAGAGGGGGAGAGAGAGAGAGGGGAGAGAAAGAGAGAGCCACGGCAACATACCCACTTTGCTACCGCATTTGGTAATATTTAGCAAAAGATATCGTAAGGCTAAGATGATTCTAACTACGACGGCGCCCCCTGGCTTTCGTCTCTGCAGTGACAGAAGCGGAGGAGTAGGAGGAGGAGTAGGAGGAGGAGGAGATGCACATACCTTCCGAAGAAGGCGACCTTCATCTGTTTGCGGCTGATGACCTCACTGATGCCGCTGATCTTCTGTAGGAACTGTACGACCACCTGAGCTTCATCGCTCGTCACGATGTTCGCATCGTTAACACCTGCCGCAGGTAAGATATACACGTGAGAGAGATACCACTCACTACTCACCCACATAGACTAACTAACACACCTGACAGGAAGGTAGATCTAACACACCCGAGAGGAAGCTAGATCTAACGAGAGGAAGGTAGATCTAACGAGAGGAAGGTAGATCTAAAACACCCGAGAGGAAGCTAGATCTAACGAGAGGAAGGTAGATCTAACGAGAGGAAGGTAGATCTAACGAGAGGAAGCTAGATCTAACGAGAGGAAGCTAGATCTAACGAGTGGAAGGTAGATCTAATGAGAGGAAGGTAGATCTAATAAGAGGAAGGTAGATCTAATGAGAGGAAGGTAGATCTAACGAGAGGAAGGTAAATCTGACTCACCTGACAGGAAGATGGAGCTCTCGCGCGTGTATCGTTCGATCTCGGCGAACAGGTCGTTGAGTTTCTTCTTGGCTTCTCCGAACACGGTGAGCGGAGATCGCGCGGCTTGCTGGGCCTGCTCCGCCATCTTACGCTTCTCGTACGACCCGTTCCCAGGCTTCTGCAGTGCCACCGCTGTATCGACCAATGATAGTGAGCGGTTCAGCAGGTATCCGGCCATAGCAACACCGGCGCCACCTGCAAGGTTGTCGTCATGGTAACCGCAGTAATGTCGTAGAAGTTTTCACACTACGGCTCGCTCTGGCGGTATAGCAGAGTAGTGTGTGAGTGTTAATGCACCTGCTACACTGAATAATCGATAGAGCTAGCTAAGGTTATGGTTACTGGGGTTAGGTTATAAGATTACACATTAGGTTAGGGTTCTGGTTAGAGTTAGTGATAGGGTCCATTATTTGAAAGACGTTACTAACATCGAGTAAATAACGAGCCATTAATCAGCATAGTGGGCAAGGGTCGAAATTGTGGGTCATAGGTCAACAGAAATGGCGCTCGAAATATCACCGCTCGTCACTTCGAAATTTTGTAACAGGTTATAATAGTTTAATACAGAGTATTGTGATACATAGTAAGTCCCAGGATAGCGGAGAAAGGTTCGTGTTTAGAATAAACCCAGTTAATAAATTCTCTTATTCATGTTGTTTGTGCACGCAGCACAGGGCGGAAATGCGGTGCACTTGTGTGTTGCATATGAGCATTTGACCTGCATTTACAGTAGCTCTAGTACTATAGCCGCTTACATTAACACGTTCAACGCGAAACACGAGTATACTCGTTCGAACCTGCAAAACGCACGGCCGCGAAACACGAGTATACTCGTGGCAAAAAAAAATAAAAAATTGGAACGTTTACTATGTTCTCCTATAGATGGCAGGGGCTATACGCTTAGCAATTCAACAGCGTCATTGTATAAACCCCAGTAGTAGATGACATAATTTAAACAACACTTTACTGTTGTTTGGAACGTTATTTTGGGAGTTTTTGGGACTGAGGTAATGTTTTTAGTTCACCTCGCCAAAGGGCGTTTGACCGCCGTGTTTTGTGAAGTTGTTTTTATGTCTGAAAGTTGTGTTTGATTTGATAGATCACGGGTGATAGATTCCGGTGTTGTTTCGATGTCTGAGAGTAAGTTTATATCTATATTGTACTAGCCACTAATTATAAATAATTTTATAGCTAGTTAAACCTGCCAAAAACATTTTGTGTAATAGGTGACTAAGCGGTAAAAACGCGAAAATCTCAGCACAGGGCGGTAGATGCATTGTTAACCCAGGCAGCGTTGAACGTGTTAACAAGCCTACAGGCCTGCTAGCAAGCTTATAACCCCTTAACAAGCCTACAGGCCTGCTAGCAAGCTTATAACCCCTTAACACGTTCAACGCTGCCTGGGTTAACAATGCATCTACCGCCCTGTGCTGAGATTTTCGCGGTTTTACCGCTTAGTCACCTATTACACAAAATGTTTTTGGCAGGTTTAACTAGCTATAAAATTATTTATAATTAGTGGCTAGTACAATATAGATATAAACTTACTCTCAGACATCGAAACAACACCGGAATCTATCACCCGTGATCTATCAAACCAAACCCAACTTTCAGACATAAAAACAACTTCACAAAACACGGCGGTCAAACGCCCTTTGGCGAGGTGAACTAAAAACATTACCTCAGTCCCAAAAACTCCCAAAATAACGTTCCAAACAACAGT
>NW_014579656.1:32451-36175 GCF_000485595.1 Priapulus caudatus
GTTGTGTGTGTGTTTGTGCGCGTGTGTTTGCTGCAGTGCTGTGTGTGATGTGTGTATGTGTGTGTGTGTGGTGTATGTGTTGTGGTTTTGTGTGTGCGTGTGTTCCCGTGTGACGCTGCGCCTGTGTGTGTGTATGTGTGCGTGTGCACGCACGCACAACGAGTTGTGCACGCACAAGTATGTATGTGCACGCGCAACGAGTATGTGCACGCACAACGAGTTCATATGCAGCCATGGCGATAAGGACAACGCGCTTAAAAACCTGGTGATCAAATACCTCCGTAACAGCTAAAGATGATGGACGTCACGCGGCCAGCAGGGCAGCCAAACATGGCATATATATATGCGTTAAGATATCGACGCGGGGCGGAAATCGTGTGCGGTCCTTCCTGCCTATTGGCACGTGATTTTATTTTATATGCCATATCGTTGAGTAATAATCGAAGGCATCGTGTACTCGCTGCGTTTTAGACGTCCTAGACCTATGTACCACATATGTACCGCACATGTACGGCATATGTAACACATATGTATGGCATATGTACCGCATATGTACGGCATATGTAACACATATGTATGGCATATGTACTGCATATGTACGGCATATGTAACACATATGTATGGCATATGTACCGCATATGTACAGCATATGTACGGAATATGTACCACATATGTATGGCATATGTACCGCATATGTACGGCATATGTAACACATATGTATGGCATATGTACAGCATATGTACGACATATGTACCACATATGTACCGCATATGTACCACATATGTACCGCATATGTACCACATATGTCCGCAATATGCTACAGCATAATGCTACGGCATATGTACCACATATGTACCGCATATGCTACCACATATGTATCCGCATATGTACACGCATATGTACGGACCTATGATACTACATATGTAACCGCAATATGTACCACATATGTACCGCCATATGTACCAATATGGTATCAATATGTCAGGCATATGTACGGCATATGTAACACATATGTATGCAAATATGCACCGCCATATGATACGAGATATGTACGGCATATGTACCACATATGTATGGCATATGTACAGCATATGTACCACACATGTACCGCATATGTACCACATATGTAACACATATGTATGGCATATGTACCGCATATGTACAGAATATGTACGGCATATGTACCACATATGTACGGCATATGTACCGCATATGTACCACACATGTACCGCATATGTACCACATATGTACCGCATATGTACCACATATGTACCGCATATGTACAGCATATGTACGGCATATGTACCACATATGTACCGCATATGTACCACATATGTATCACATATGTACCACATATGTACCACATATGTACCGCGTATGTACCACATATGTATCACATATGTACCACATATGTACCGCATATGTACCGCGTATGTACTGCGTATGTACTGCATATGTACTGCATATGTACTGCGTATGTACTGCGTATGTACTGCATAATTATGTAAAATGGTCTTCAATGCACTACCGCTATATGTTCCGAACGTCACCCAGCGTTGCTCTACAACTACCGTTGTTCAGCCGTAGCTGTTGTCGCTGATGTTCACGCGGTGTTGTTCACGACGTTTGTTCAGCCGTAGCTGTTCTCGCTGATGTTCACGCAGGTGTTGTTCACGACGCTTCTGTTTCAGCCATAGCTGTTCTCGCTGATGTTCACGCGGTGGTTGTTCACGACGTTGTTTCAGCCGTAGCTGTTCTCGTTGATGTTCAACGCGGTGTTCGTTCACGACTTGCTTCAGCCGTAGCTGTCGTTCTCGCCTGATGTTCAGCCAGGTGTTGTTCAACGACGTTTGTTCAGCCCGTGAGCTGTTCTCGCTGATGTTCACGCGGTGTTGTTCACGACGTTTGTTCAGCCGTAAGCTGTTCTCGCTGTTGTTCACGCAGTGCTTGTTCACGACGTTGTTCAGCCGTAGCTGTTGTCGCTGATGTTCACGCGGTGTTGTTCACGACGTTTGTTCAGCCGTAGCTGTTCTCGCTGATGTTCACGCGGTGTTGTTCACGACGTTTGTTCAGCCGTAGCTGTTCTCGCCGATGTTCACGCGGTGTTGTTCACGACGTTTGTTCAGCCGTAGCTGTTCTCGCTGATGTTCACGCGGTGTTGTTCACGACGTTTGTTCAGCCGTAGCTGTTCTTGCCGATGTTCACGCGGTGTTGTTCACGACGTTTGTTCCAGCATTCTCGGCATGAACCTGTTCGGCTGTAAGTGAAATGAACATGCATACAGATGTGTGCTGAGATGTGTGCACAGCACACGACCCCTGCGTATATATTTTATTGAAACGCTTCAAGTGCCTGTGCACCATGCACCATGCACTAACCTAACTAAATGTTAGTGTGATAAAAAATCATATGCGTTGGGTCGCCCTGTGATATACGTGGCGGCTCTGCAGACCGGTTACCGAAGGATTTTGCTCCACATTTGATACATATTTGTGCTGCATGATGTCAGAGAAAATTCAGGATGAAGAGTTGCCGCTACCTAGTCATCTCAGTGTTTATAAAAACACTTTCTTGTCTAAGTTTAAGGTAACTTACATGCCCGAGTACGAGAAGCTGAAATGCCGTGACGACGATGTCTATGTCATGTCCTATCCGAAATGTGGTAAGTTGTTGACAATTTGAGTAAGCTAGTGACTCATTCCTGAAAATTGATCATACTATATATACTACCTTACTAACATACACACACACGCACGCACACACACGCTGGCATTCAAGCACATACACGGACACACACCCGCACGCACACACGCACACACGCACACACGCACACACGCACAGATGCACACACACACACACACACACACACGCACACACATACAAAAAGATCTATCGAAACAAACTTGTTTTAGCAGAAGCAGAGAACGAGTAGCAGTCTGTATTTTCAAATAATAGTAGAGCAAATTAATGTTGAAGCGAATTGTTGTATTGCACGGTCTTATTCCCCCACTGCGTGCGTAACCCAGCCGCACAACCTAAACGTCCAGTTTGGCTTACAGACACACACCGTATATCCTCGCTCACACGTTCAGCAGTAGACTAGTGATGATGATATGTCTACAGGTACAACATGGATGCAGGCAATCGTCTGGCTCGTCATGAATGACGCAGACGTCGCATTCCAAGGTGGCAGTAAGGCACTCGATGAATTATTCCCACTGCTGGAGTGGCCACTCTATAGTAAAAAGTTGGCAGAGATCGCAAAGCTGAAGAAACTTCCAGAATGTCCCGACTGGGAGGCGAGACCATCGCCAAGGCTCTTCAAAACACATCTGAATTTTCAACTTCTTCCAACCGAAATCGTAGAAAGGACCAAAACTCCAAAAGTATATTATAATTAAAATTTCATTGAAGAGTGATATCGATTGGACCGGCTGACCGATCGTTTTCAATGAAAACGACATGAATGTTCCTATCAGTTACGTATCAATTACGTCACCAATCAAGCGAGCAGTCGAACGTTAAACATGTATAGCATTTCATATATTGACAAGCTATATTAATATTCTTTCATTGCTAAAGTTATGCCACTTAGTGCTTCGACACTGATGTAGATGAATAGGATGATGGGAATAGTGAATACTCCGAACCAAAGAATTGCTTACTTTCATCACGAGTACGAAGCGTTGTTGCACTAACATTATAAGTCTGACAATGTCAACGG
>NW_014579657.1:0-511 GCF_000485595.1 Priapulus caudatus
CCACAGCTACACGCTCACGGCAGCATACGCTGATACACGCTCACACGCGTACACGATCACACAGCTACACGCGTGTATACACGCTCACACGCTTACACGCTTACACGCTCACGCTCACGCTCACGGCAGCTACACGCGTGTATACACGCTCACACGCTCACACGCTTACACGCTTACACGCTTACACGCTCACGGCAGCTACACGCGTGTATACACGCTCACACGCTTACACGATCACGCAGCTACACGCGTGTATACACGCTTACACGCTCACGCAGCTACACGCGTGTATACACGCTCACACGCTTACACGCTCCCACAGCTACACGCTCACGCAGCTACACGCGTGTATACACGCTCACACGCTTACACGCTCACGGCAGCTACACGCGTGTATACACGCTCACACGCTTACACGCTCACACAGCTACACGCTCACACAGCTACACGCTCACGCAGCTACACGCGTGTATACACGCTCACACGCTTACACGCTCACACAGCTACACGC
>NW_014579657.1:1178-8678 GCF_000485595.1 Priapulus caudatus
CTACACGCGTGTATACACGCTCACACGCTTACACGCTCACGCAGCTACACGCGTGTATACACGCTCACACGCTTACACGCTCACGCTCACGGCAGCTACACGCGTGTATACACGCTCACACGCGTACACGATCACACAGCTACACGCGTGTATACACGCTCACACGCTTACACGCTCACACAGCTACACGCGTGCATACACGCTTACACGCTCACGCAGCTACACGCGTGCATACACGCTTACACGCTTACACGCTTACACGCTCACGCAGCTACACGCGTGTATACACGCTCACACGCTTACACGATCACACAGCTACACGCGTGTATACACGCTCACACGCTTACACGATCACACAGCTACACGCGTGTATACACGCTCACACGCTTACACGATCACGCTCACGCAGCTACACGCGTGTATACACGCTCACACGCTTACACGATCACACAGCTACACGCGTGTATACACGCTCACACGCTTACACGATCACACAGCTACACGCTCACGGCAGCTACACGCGTGTATACACGCTTACACGCTCACGCTCACGGCAGCTACACGCGTGTATACACGCTCACACGCTTACACGCTCACGGCAGCTACACGCTCACGGCAGCTACACGCGTGTATACACGCTTACACGCTCACGCTCACCCTCACGTTCACGGCGGCTACACGCGTGTATATACGCTCACACGCTTACACGATCACGCAGCTACACGCGTGTAGACACGCTTACACGCTCACGCAGCTACACGCGTGTATACACGCTTACACGATCACACAGCTACACGCGTGTATACACGCTCACACGCTCACGCAGCTACACGCGTGGCGTGTCGGCGCGTCGGCTGCTGGAGGCGGCGGCGGTGCGGTACTGCTGCTGCGCTAGGCTAGAACGCAAGCCGCCTCCTCCATCCACACACATCATCAAGCGCTGCTTCATCATGAAGACACCGATTCAGTGATCAGTAGTAGCTGCTGCTGCCAGTCTGGCAGCGCTGCCCGTGATTGACAGGTGACGTTGACGAGGTGGGCGGGGCGACGCTCCTGGCAGCCACTCATCCGCGCGCAGCGCTCAGGATCAACAGCAAAGCTGTGCCGCGCAATCTTGTATCATGTCTCTCTGGTTTCTCGCTGTGTCTCTCTCTTACGTCGGTCTGACTGTCTGTATATCTGTTTGTCTGTTTGACTGACTATCTTTGTTTGTCTCTCTGTCTGTCTGTTTCTCTCTCTCTCTCTCTCTCTCTTTCACGCACGCACGCACACACACACACACACACACACACACACACATCTCTCTCCTCTCTCCCCGGGCCGTCTCTCTCTCCTCTCTCTCTCCTTCCACTCACTCTCAATTAATCTTGCTCAATCTAAGCTTCCTTATTACCAGCGAACCGAACGCCAGCCCAGCCAGCATCAATCAGCTGGCAGTGATCCTCTCTCACTCCAACTGCCCGCCTTTGTGACGTCGGTGAGTGTGTGTGGGTTGTCGTGCGTTTGCGTCGCGGCGTGCGTGCGGCGTGCGTGTGTTGTGCGTGTTGCCGCGCGTCCACATAACGCGCGGGTATGTATGTGCGTTGGCCCGCTAATTAAAATAAGGCTGCTGCCTGATGTGCTACTGCTACTGCTCGGGGTTGACGGCCTTCCTACGGCTGCTGCTGCTGCTGAGAGATCTGCTGCTGCTGTTCTGCTACTCTGTTGCTGGATGTTGTTGCGCTGCACTACTACTACTGTTTCTCGCGCGCTGTGCTGTGGGTTTGATGCTGTACTGCGGTGTGTTGATGCTGGTATGGTGACCCTGTGGTTCGTGATGAAGGGCGCCCCGTACAATGTCCGTTTCGTCTGTATTGATTCGCCTGCCTCTGCTGCCTCTATCGATGGATTGCTGTCTTCGGACGGATTACACATACCACCCGATCAAACACAATCGACGTGTGGGTGGTGTGTTGGTGTGTGTGTTTGGTGGTTGTTGCTGTGTGTTGTTTTTTGGTGTCGTCTGTGGGTGGTGGCTGCGGTTGTGTGTGTGATGGTGCGGGTTGGCTGTGTGCATGTGCCCGTGCGCTGCGTCCGTGCGTGTGCCCGGGGCCGCTGCGGTTGTGTTGGTGTGGTGTGTGTGTGGTGTGTGTCGGGTGTGTGTTCAGGCTTAGGTTGCAGTGTTTTTTTAGTACATCAATAAATAAAACACTATATATATATATATATATACAAATATTATATTGCGTACGCGCCGTATGTGTAGTAGGTTGTCACGTATATTCTTATAGCTTGATGTGTATATGCTGCGTGTTTATTGGGTGTGCCGTGCGAGTATTAGTCGTGATGATGTATCTTATATATCAGATTGGATGCGTCGTTTGTGTTGGGTGGGTGTGCTCCTGCGTTATTTATGTAGTGTGGTATGTATCTATTCCGTAAGCTAGTATTGTGTTATCTCGTGTGTGTGTGCGTGTTTTGTTGTGTGTGTTTTTGTGGTGGTGTGTTGTTGTGATTGACAAGCACGTATATGTGTCGTCTGTGGCGAGTGGCGTGCGTGCGTGCGTGCGTGCGTGCGTGTGGTAGTAATTGCACCCAACCCCAACATCCTAGCAGGTCGGGCCAATGGCCGACTCTCTCCCTCTCTCATCCCCACTGCACACATCGACAACGCACACCCTCGACAATGTAGGGGATGGGAAGAGAGAGAGAGAGAGAGAAAGAGAGAAGAGAGAGACGAGAGACAAGAGTGAGTGTGGCGAACGAGAGGATAGTAAGCGAGAGGGAGTGTAAGGCTCGGGAATGACGGTGAAGCTAAGAGGAGATGAAGCAGAGCGAGAGAGGGCTGAAAGAGCTAGGGAAGGAGTGTGTAAGACGTTAGAGAGGGGGAGGGAGTGGAGAGCGATGACGGGAGTGAGTGTGAGAGCGAGAAGGGGGGATTACGCGCAAAAAAGTGCAGATTGGAATGTGGAAGTGACCAAAAAAAAAGATCAAACGAAGGTGGTGAAGAACTATAAAAAAGCAAATCAAAATTGAACCCAGCGACCCGGTAGGGTAGAGTTAGGGTAGGTTATGTTACGAATAGGGTTAGGTTAGATTTTCCTTCCAGAACTTGATTTAACTGACACGTGAGTCTCTCGCATGCGCGCACGATCGCACGGCTGTGTTCACAATCTCCACTAATCTGCTATCATTATTATACACTATACTAAATATATATATATATATATATAAGTAATACAAATACACTAATATATATATACATATATATATAAATATCCACATTCCTATAACATATATATATATATATATAATATATAAAAGTACTTCGCTCTGCGGCTGCGCTAGAAGCTGGTATGTCTGCCTGGGGTTTTTATTTGGTATTTTGGTGTCGTGCGGTTGGTGCGGTGCGTGGCTGCTGCGGCTTGTGTGCTGTGGTGGTTGTTGGCGTGTTCGTGGCGGTGTCGGCGGTGCGTTGGTCGTGCGTGCGTACCGTGCGTGCGTGCATGTGTGCGTCGGTACGTGCGTGCTGTGTGCGACGCGTGCTCGTTCGTCGTGTGTGTGTTGTGCACGTGCCGTGGCGCTCGCCGAGTGCGGCTCGCGTGGTGTGGTTGCGTGCGCGCGGCCCGTGCTTGTCCATGCGGTGGGTGTTGTGTGCACTGCCTTCCTCTCCAGCCTGCACGCGCGAAAGAACACTGCGTTAGCCATAAGACGCCGCTACTAGCGGGAGCACCAAGACTTGTTCCTTTGCTGTTTGCTGCATTCCTCCACCTCCACACCACCCCACTACTCAACCGCGCCTAGGTTCGGCCCTAAATCCCGTCAAGTTTTGCTTACAGACCATCGATATTATCAACTTTAGAATGCGTCACACGCGCTACGTATAATATATTATATAAATATATAAATATATATAATATATATATACTTAATATAATATTTATGCAGCCCGACGTCGGCGTGAGTGGGCACGGCCAACGTTGCTTTTCGCGTCCACACATACAAAGTCGGCTCCGTCGCAGCCGATCCTGGCTTTTGGTTTGATCAGGAATTAAACAACAACAAAATAGTGATCGTCATCTCGACTTGACGACGGTTGGATCGTTACATTGCGTGCTGACACAGCGCGTAGTTGTTCTGCGTGCGTCGTGTCGTGCGTGCGCGCGCGCGTGCGGGTGTGCTGCGTGCTGCGCTGTGTTGGCGTGTGTGTGTGGTGTTTGCTGTCTGTGCGTGCGCGTGTTATATGTTGGACTTGTGTGTGCGTGTGTGATTAATTACAGTATCCACTAGCTAGCGGCTGGCCCGTGGACAGGATTAATGCTGGATGCGCTACTGCGGGAAGGAAGCGTATGTGGTGGGGAACATACACAACGCGCGCGCACCACCACGCACCACGCACGCACGCACGCACCGGAGAAGCGCACGCTCCTAGCCCCCCAAATAACAATCACCATAAACCAACAACACCTCATCGCTCCAGTGATAACATAATAATCAATACCCGCAGGTAATCACTATACTCCACGCCCGTAGCGTCCATAACACTAATGACTCGATGCAGAATCTTGCGATGTTAATCCCAGGTATAGGACTCGCTCTCATCCCTCCCACAACAACCGGGGTCCATTTTTTCCCCGCTCCTATCCATTCTCATACTTTTCCTTCCTTCCCCTCCTACCTTCAAACGTCCCCCAACCTTCACCCTGCCGAGCTACTATCCGATCCAAGTCCACGGACAACTTAACACTCGTTACGATCTTTGTATGTAGATAGACGGTATTTCGTCGAGTGTGTATGTTGTCTGATTAAGCTGAAATCACGCACGAAGAGTAGCCTTCATAATACTGGTCTTTCTGCTACTACGACCAACAACCTGTCACACCTTAAGCGAACTACTCGCACCATGCCAAACCGGAACCTGTAACGGCGGTTGAAAGACCGACTTATACACGCACCGCACGCACCACGCAACTAATATACTGTCTGCATTGAAAAGACAATCCGAAAGCAAGTGAAGACCGAGCAACGAGAGAGAACAGCGAGAGAAGGAGATAAAGAGCGAGAGAGAGAGAGAGATCAGAAGAGAGAGAGAGAGAGAGACGAGCGAGACGCGAGAGAAGACGCGATGATACATAGAGAGGATGCGAGGAGAGCAATAACAGACGAAAAAGTGAGAGAGAGAGAGAGAGAAATAGAGAGAAATAGAAAAAAGATGAGCACTTGCGAAATTGACTTCTCTGGAATTTCGATGTTTTAACCTTGTCAGCGGCGCAGCGTGGCAGCAGCGTCTATGAATTATGAAGGCGAAGAAATGGTTTAAGCACACCACAACTTCGTTACACTCGCCTGCCACGCACGCACGCACGCACGCACGCACGCACGCACGCACACACGCACGCACGCACCCACTATCTCGCCCCGCTCTTGTTTTCCTGCAGCAAGATGGAGGATGATTACGTTAGTTTCGCATTGTTCGCCTGCTATCCGCGTGACTTTGGGTTGTCCTTGGGCCCAGGCCTCTCACCTCTCTGACCTCTCACCCCGACTGATAACCTTTGACCTCATGACGTCAGACAGCACGTAAACCCCATCGTCTAAATCGGTGGTTCTTAACCTTATTTTGTGAGTCATGGACCCCTTTGAGAATCTGGTGAAAGCTACGGACCCCTCCACAGAAAAAAATCACATAAACACAACATTTTGCATACAATGGGGTACACGGACCTCCTGAAGCCCATCCACGGACCCCTTTGGGGTCCATGGACCACAGGTTAAGAATCCCTAGTCTAAATGTTAAATTCCATGTTTTACACGTGGATGATTAATTAGAGGTGTAACGATACGTAGGCCACGATACGATCGTATCTCGATTTCGAACGTGTACCGAAATTGTTACCGCAAAACAATCAAGAGTGATGATTGACTGGTGTTACATTACGTGCGCAGAAACGACAAGCACCAGTCAATCAACACTCTTGATTGTTTTGCGGTAACAATTTCCGTGACAAGTATCAAACTGCATGCAGCGCCCCCTTCCCACGCTCAGGATATAGAGAGAGAGTAGTAGAATTGAGCCAGAGCGAGAGCGCCATCTGTCGTGGAGTTTGGACAAGTACAAGTGCGACCCACAATTTTCACAACAACCGAGGATATTATGTACGTGATACAGCGAGGTAGCTCATGAAATAAAAGAAAGAGATCGATTTAAAATGAATTACGTGTGCTTTATTAAATGGTTTCGCTTGCCGTATTCACTGTTGAAATTGACTACGTCACGAATTTTCTGTGGTGCATATTTGTAAAATGTTTGTTGCCTTTTTTACATTAAAAGTAAGTACTAACGGGATTAAACGTATCGTCAAATTCTTACCTGATGAGATTGTTTCTCAACTAGTTAAACATCCAAAAAATCTGGGCGATTTGATATTATGATCCAGGTTGTGTTAATTGCTTGCTATGGGCTATGTATGAGTCACGAGTGTATGTTTACATGGAACCATATAGTAAAATATATGAAGTATAATGCAGCAATTTAACCATCAAAAGTGAACAGAATTACTTACATTTTGTGAAGAAGTACTATTTACGGTGACGTAATCACTTTAACATCCCTATCATTTGTATCACGATACGGACGCTGCAAATCGATCATCGTATCGTGGGAATATCGATCATCGTATCGTGGGAATATCGATCATCATATCGTGGGATGTATCGATGAATCTTTACACCCCTACCAGTGATTATGAAGTCAGGTAAGGTTGAGGAGAGATCGAGTTTGTTCCTTGTTCACTTGGCAATCAGGTTCTTTATCGGCGTCGAAATAAAAAAGCGATTGTGGCAGTAGTGCGGCTGAAGGGTCGTTGTCGTATCAGGTACTACAGATATGTACCCGAGGTAACGTATATGTATAACACAAGTGTACCAGACCTGTATCTTCTCAGAATTTATTTACCCTGTGTTTACATAAACGTACCTGCCCGGGGCAGCATATGAAACCACGCGATAAAGTACGAGAATGTCGTAAACATTCAAACAAGAAAAAACGCCATTTGTAAATGTTTGTTTTGGTTTATGACCGTTAGATAAGCAAGTTTTCTGATGTATTTTCCATGAAAAACACATATTTTACTCATTAATATAACATATAATATCACTATAATTGCAATTCTTTGCGCAAATGTGTTATTTTCATCTTAATCTTAAGTTATGAGAGGGTTTGGGCTTATAGCTGCTGAGTTTGGTTTAGTTAGGAAATGATAATACGATTTGCGTGCGTATCGTTTCCGCGTATACGGCAGTATTAACAGGCATCAGGATAATGCAGTAGTAGGGCCTATACGCAATACGGTTTTGTTCCTGCTTTCTGTTTATTGTTCGTGGACCGATGAGTTTACAGCTGACCTTAGGGTTTTTGGCTAGATAATTTGGGATTTTTGGGCTACAAGTCATGGAGGCTGACATTCTTGCCAAATTCCAGCCAATCAGAAGGCGCTAAATTCTTCCTATGTTATACCGTTT
>NW_014579657.1:13678-23422 GCF_000485595.1 Priapulus caudatus
GTTTGAGTCGCGCCTCCTGCTGATGCGCGTATTGACGCTGTGGATTGCAGCCTTCATGTTGCGTTGGGCTGCGTGGCTCGCGTCCGCAGCTCAAATGGGCGCCTGGTACACTGTACGCGCTGCTTCACTCTCTCATGCATTCATCGATATGCGATGGGCACACAGTATATATATATTTATATATATATATATATATATCATAATATATATATCAAGAGCTAATAATACATGTATATGCCTAAACGTCAAGGACGCTTAGCGTACTTTAAATAAAGTACCGTTACTTAAATACCTTAATATTTATTAGGCTATTGATATTTTATATATATATAGAGGAACACGCTGCGCACAGACACCAGTTTTTTCAGCCTGTAAGAAATTAGTTAGAAGAACGCGGACCGAAGAGACCTACCGAACAAACGTCGAAACTAGTCGTTCATTCTGCTGACTTGAGTGTACACAATTTGTCTTTCAACCAAGGAACACTTTTTTCAAATTTGTTTTGTTTTTTATAAACATTCGATGAATGGTCACACACACACAACCAAGCTAAATCTCGCCGTGGGCTAGCGCACGAGTCGATCTGCTGCGGGCACCGCTAGAGGCTGTCCAGGGCCTCCTTCTTTCATACATGTCCCTATATAGTATACTATACCTAGCTTGGGGCTACGCCGGCGGATGCCCGGGGATTTTTTGGGGGACTGCTATTCCTGCTATTTCAGTCGCGGTGTTGTCTGCTAGTTGCTCGTGCGCTTTCCGGCATTGTCAGCGATTCGCCTGTTTTTGAGTGACCTGACTACTACGTTGAGCGCCGCTATAGATTGCTTCATTACTTTTCGGCTGGCGCACGCGTTCCGGTCCTGACTTTTCGTGCTCACGTGTATATGTGGACGCGATGAGCCTCTATTCCCGCATTTTCCGAGCTGCCGCGGTTAGTCATATTTTTCTGGGGGTGGGGGGCAAATGTCCTTGTTGTGTTTTCCGTTATTTTTGCTAAAATAAAAGATTGTAAAACAGTCAAATGAATAAAATATGAAATCAAGATAAAATTATGGTAAATAAAAGAATAACTTGCCTGAAATTGTGTTTTTGCCTGAGGAAATTCCGTCTGTGCGGGCGTGCATAACATAGCGGTGAAAAAATGAAAGGACATGCACTTGCATGGACCTGGCGCAGCTAAATAGTTCGCGGAGGGTATATAGCCCACGGACCGCCGAGACGCGGCACACTTTATGAAAATAATGAATACCATCCTTTCAATCTCTTAATATCGAAATTTGGTGTAGTTTTTTTGCTATTGTTGTTGATTTTTTTGGGGGCCTAAAATGGTTGTCGCGTCATGCGTCAGGCCAATGCGTCTCAACATCGATATAGACACATCATTGTGACATGGTGTTAGCCTTAAATGTTCTAGTCACCTACTATACTCATAGATATTATTTTATATAATTACTATTTTATATAATTACTATTAATATATAATTACTGGCATAGGTCAGCCGGCATGACCAGTAAAAACGAAACCCTCACGAATTGTAATTTTGATCATGCAATCTGCGAGATGACAGGTGGGATCTTAGCTATTATAGAACACATCATGTGACCATGTGGTTAGCCTTAACATCTTAGGGTCATAACTATACTCAATAGTACTATTAGTATAGATTAATACTATATATTAACTATTATAATAATAATATATTATACTATAACTATTATATTATAATTATATTTATTAGTATTAGTATATTATATTAATATAAATTAGTCAATTACTCATGAGGTCAGCACGGCTATGAGCGGTGAAACGAAACGTGACGAATTGTAATTGTTAATCATGCAATCTGGGCAATGAACAGGTCGGACAGCAATTCCTCTGTTTTAGATACGCATGTATGCTGATTGAGAATATATATGGTGTTGGGGGGAGCCTTTAGGGGGGGGGGAGGAAGAGAAGATAGACGGACTGACAGAACAGAAAAACAGACGTCGCCCTTTATCGTAATGCCTAAATTGTTTTTGGCCTAAAGGCCCCGCTTATGTCGGCCTAAACGCCCTAGTGCGACAAGATTTCAATATCGTAGCGTCAAAAACCGGCCAGATCGCCGATAAGAACATCGGCGCGACGCGAAACTCGAGCATGAGTGGCTCTTACGATGGAAATGACGGTGCCGATGTGAATCGGCAGAGAATAGAACACTGTTCGTATCTCTATGGGCGATGGTCGCGACAAACTCGTGAGTGGCAGCCAATCACCGCAGCAGTGTCGAGTGCACATGAATTATCAAAAGTCACTGTTCATTAATGAAACATGGAGCAGCCTACACCACCACTCCGTCAGCCAGTTTACAAAGAGGGATTATTGCACAAACCCTTTCTCAAATATTATATTGAAGTTTTCCGGTAATCACCCACGTGAAAAAAATTCTGGCAGCATGATTATAACGATGTTCAGAAAATTGAGGATAGATTTACGGAAGTTACATGATGTTTTACTGGTAAGCAGCCCATTCTTGTGTTTAACCGTAGCGTGACTACCGTTCTTATGTAGACTGTCCGGCGTCAAACTTGCTCCTAGTTTGTGCTAAAAGAAGCTGCTTGTGCTAGTACAAATACTCGGGGGTCCGCGACAGTGCCGTCTACGTTGTCATGGCAGGAACGCCTAGCGATCTTGATCCGGCGCGATTGTACAAGCGGTAGTCACGTCCCTAAGTCGACATACCCGGTGCTACGGATGCAATGCGGCGATAAAATGTGCGCGATAGACAAATCGTAAGGCCGCCATAAGCGGGCCTTTAATGGTCGTGGCGTCCGTCTGCTGACTGGCGACATGCTGGATGCGACATGCCTGGAAGTGCTAACGTGACGACAAACACTGATGCAGTGCGGGAAAAATAAGCAGCTTAGGATTAGCTGTTAAACTTTATGTTTTTTTTACACCTATATGGTAGTGGCTACGTACGCTTCGTCGTGCTCCTTCAATAGCTAATAATTCAGTTATTGTTGCTGTAATTCGCACAACACAGTCTACAAAAGCAACACCGCGAAATTCGGCCGAATGCAGTAGGAGGGTATATAGCGCAGCACGCGCGGGACTATTTATTAAAAATTGTGAACATTTCTTGTATTTTTTGTATTGTTTGATTTGTTTTTGGTCTAAAATGGTCCATACCATCTTCCCGTTTAGACGGCATCGTATGCTGGATTAAGAATATATATGGTGTTGGGGGTGAACTCTTACGTGGGGAGAAGATAGACGACAGACAGACAAACAGAGGCAGACAGACACAAAAAACAGGCTCGCCCTTTATATAAAGATATATATATAGTTTCGGCCAAGTGCGACATGGGGGGAGCATCATATAAAACACGCGGTATACACACGCGAACTGAACGGCCGGCACCAGCACGTCAGGGCAACACGCACGACGCACCGCACCGCACACAGCACAGCGCACAACGCACACGGCACACGCAGCACGCGCAGGCACGCGCACGGGCACACACAGCCACACACACATCACACAACACAGCACACACACACACACACGCACACACACACAACACACACGACACAACACGCAAAAGCACACAGCACGCAACGCACACACGCACACACCGACCATTCGCACACGCACACCCGACACAGGCGACACACTATGGCACAGGCCACACACCGTGCACACACACACACCACACACGCACACACCACACACACACCGACACACCATCACCACACGCACCACACACCACACGCACACAACAGCACACCGACACACACACACACACACACACACACACACATATAACCACAGCACAGACACACGCACACGCATACGCGATACGGCCTATTTATGTTATGCGCAACAATTAATCTGCATTATGAATATGAATTTGGTTTCTTGGTCAAATTATCGCTGTGTAACACAATCACGCAGCCAGAGAGCTGTCTGATCTGGATGATGGCTAAAACATGTTTAAATGCTAACGTGGAATCGTTAGATGTACGGTCGTGCGTAGGACTGTCGCCTCGTGGTTTGTAGTCGGCTCTATATCTTCAGCACGTTGTTTGATTTGTGCGTGCGTGCGTGCGTCGCGTTGAGCCGTGGCGAGCCGTGTATAACCGACGGAAGGACGGACGGAGCGACGGACGGACGGAACGCGGAGCGGACGGACGGACGGACGTGACGGACGGACGGACGGACGGACGGACGCGGCGGACGGACGGACGGACGGAATGGATGGATGGATGGATGGAATGGACTGATAGATGGATAGTATGGGTATGGCGGATAGGCAGCTGTTGGATGGATGGGTTGATGATGAAATGGAGAGATGGTGGCTGGCGTGTGGTGGCGTAGCGACAAGATAGAAGATAGCTGTCTGGTCGGTTGGCGCGACCAACTAGTGTTTACTTCTGATCAACGTCAACGCCACCCTCTGATTGATGTATGGTGACAGCGACCGAGATGCGGGTGCGATGTTAGGGTTATGGTACCCTGCAAGAATGCTGCAGGGATGCTGCAGGGATGCTGGCAGGGATGCTGCAGGGATGCTGCATGATGCTGCAGGATGCTGCAGGAGCTGGCAGGATACTGGCAGGAGTAGTGCTGTGCAGGGATGCCTGCAGGGATGCTCAGGGGATGCTAGCAGGGATGCTGAGTGGATCTGAAAGGATGCTGGCAGGATACTGCATGGATGCTGGCAGGATGCGGACAGGGATGCTGCAGGGATGCAGACAGGGATGCGGACAGGGATGCTGCAGGGATGCCGCAGGGATGCAGAGAGCATAGGTGTTCACCGTTTCACCTAGCCGTAGCGGAATGGTCACGGCCCTTGCACGTCTTCTTTCCCTCAATTCTGCTTCCTGTTGCCACGGCAACGAGTATAAATAGCGTGAAAGGGTTTCTGCCTGCTGCTGCTGATGATGATGATGATGATGATGATGATGATGATGATAATGATTATGGTTTTGATCATGTGGCTGCTGATGGTGACGATGATGATACTAGAAAGACTTCTTCTCATGTTGCGCATCCACTTGTGCGACCTCGGTGCTGATTATACATAATAAGTGCCGCTACATGGCTCTGTTGACGTGTTTGTGCGCGAGTACACGCCTACACCGCCGCCAGCTGAAGATAGCTGTGTACAGCCGCCGTCATCAGGCGCGCACGCACGCACTGTGCGACGCATGCACGCACGCATGCACGCACGCACGCACGCACAGCACAGTTCCACATGTAGAGCGATAACGGTGCTTGCTCCCTTACGCGGGGGACGTGGGGGCGCTGAGGCAGTAGGGGAAGATATGGCGTGAATTTACTCTCCACTCACTGCCTCCTCTCGTCACCCCCACTCTATCTATGCAGCGCTCTCTCTCTCTTTTTTTTTTTTCTCGCTCTCTCTGCTCTCTATCTCTTTCTCTCTCTCTCGCTTTCTCATCTCTCTCTCTCTGCTCCCGTCCTCTCTCTCTCTCTCTGCCTCTCTCTGCTCTCTCTCTGTCTGTCTCTCTCTCTTGCTTTCTCGGCTCTCCTCTTGCTCTGCCTCTGCTCTCTCATCGTCTCTCATCTTTCTGCTATCTCTAATCTCTCTCTAGTCTCCTCTCTCTCTCTCTCTCCTCTCTGCTCTCCTCCGTCGTGTCCTGTCTCTCTCTCTCTCTCCTCTCGGCTCGATCGCTCTCATCTTCTTTCTCGTACTCTCCTCTCTCTCACTCTATCTCTCTCCTTCTTCTCTATCTCTCTCTCTCATTTTCTATATCTCACATCTTTCGTCTATCTCTCTCTATCTTCTCTCTCTCAGCCTCTCCTTCTCTCTCTCTCCGCCTCTTCTGCTCTCTCTCTCGAATCTCTTCTCTTGCTCCCTCTCCGCTTTCTTTCTCCCTCGTCCTCTTCCGTCCTCTCTTCTCTCTCTCTCTCTTCTCCCTATCTCCTCTGCTCCTCCCATCGGTCGTTTCTCTCACTCCTCCAAGAATCTCAAGAATCTTTATGACAAATAGTGTCATAGGAGAAGCGTATATCATGCGTAATGGTCGTATTTGTCATAGATGCAAGCAGAACATGTTGGCTATACTAGGCCTATTTCCCTGCTGGCGTGGAGGCGGTGGCGCGCGCGTGCGAGGGGTGGGAGCTCCACAAAGCGCCCATAGACTCATTTGCGAAGAAGGCTTCTACGCTGGCAATGAGATGAGATGCGGTTTGCGTCCCGATGGTACTGATGAAGAGGCTGCGTTACAGCGTAGAATGCAATATGAGATCAGCGCAGAATAGGTCCCCGTTCTGTCCCAGCATCACTGTTAGGAAATCATGCGGGATATTCCCATCAGGAAGTTTGTACAACGAGGAGATATCTCACTCCCCTCCCTCCCCGCCATTACATCTTCTCGGTGCGGGAGTTATCCTCAAAGTGGTCTCCCAGCTTGCAGAGATTAGGAGTGATGTAGTTCGGGGGAAGGTCGTGACATGCCTAGTTCTAATGAGCTAGATTGGCAGTCTCGGATGTGTGCGGAGCGCGGGATGGGCGGGAAAGCGTGGCGCCTGCCGTCTTACGAAAGCGCAAGCGCTGGCCGCGAATGCCATGCAGCAACAGCAGCAGCTAGAGGCGGCGGCGGCAAGCCAGCAGCAGCGGCGGCAACAGCAGCAGCGGCGGCAGTGGGTAGCGGGGGGGGCAAGCAGCAGCAGTAGCAGTAGTAGTAATATAGTAGTAGGCAGTAGGCAGTTGCAGCAAGCAGTAGCAGTAGCAGTCAAGAGCAGTAGCAGTAGCGTAAGCAGTAGCAAGTAGCAGTAATCAGTAGCAGTAGCAGTAGCAAGTAGCAGTAGCAGTAGCAGATAGCAATGCAGTAGGGCAGTAGGCAGCAGCAGGCAGCATCACCACCGAACAAGCAGCAGCAGCAGAAGTTAGGAGCAGCAGCAGCGGTGGTGGTGGGGGACTGCGGTGCACAGATTGATGGGGGAATGCTGGCAGGCAGCGCTGTCATTACTTCTGGCAGTGCAGCATATACGCTTCAAACATCAACATCATCGTTAGCCCCACTTATTGTGTCCCGTCATCAGGGAAGGATGCTGTACAAGGTTAGCGCAGCGACGACGATCTACTGGGGGGGTGGACATATGCGCCGTGTGTGCGTGCGTGTGTTGCTGTGCGTGCGTGGTGCGTGTGCGTGGGCGTGCGTGCGTGCGTGCGTGCGTGCGTGTGTGTGTGCGTGTGTGTGCTGCGTGCGTGCCTACGTGCGCGTGTGCGTGCGTGTGCCGCCGAAAAATGTTGGATGGAGTGGTGTGACCATGAACAATGGTGGGGCTAATGATAGAGAGAGTGGCAATTGTGATCATGATGTACGCAATTACTCTTTGCCGCCGAATCCTCTCCTACTGCTAATTACTGGCAGCTGGCTTCATTTGGGAGACAGTGTCAGATCGCCACATCAGTGCAATATGATCAGCATTAGCTGATCCCGACATGGATTCTGTGTTCCGCTGGCTTGCCATTGTATCGCGCCTATACGTGATCACTGCTTGGCGTGGTGTCCAGTGTCGACTCTGCTTGCCGTGTGTGTCAACTGTGCTTGCGTGTTCACTGCTGCGTGTGTCACTGTGCTTGCGCGTGTGTCACTTGGCTTGCAGTGTGTCACTTGCTTGCATATGTCACTGCTTTGCGTATGTCAGCGCTTGGCGTGTTCACTGCTTGCATATTCACTGATTGCGTGTGTCGGACAGGTTTGTGTTGTCTCTGGGCTTTGTGTTTGTCACTGGCTGCGTGTGTCAGCTGCTTGCATATGTCACTTGATTGCAGTGTGTCACGCTTGCGTGTGTCACTGAACTTGCGTGTGTCCATACTGTTTTGTTTGGTCACGGATTGCGTGGCGGTGCTGAGTACGTGTGTGTTACTGTTTGTTTGTTCACGGATATGCGTGGCGTGCTGATAGCGTGTGATCAGCTGTGTTGTTTGTCACGATTGGGCGTGCGTGCTGATAGCGTGTGTCACTGTTTGTTTGTCACGGATGGCGTGCGTGCTGATCAGCGTGTGGTCACTGTGTTTTCGGAATTCTGGTGAAAGCCGGCGCATGTTGTTGTGTCCACGGATTTGCGCTGCGTGACTGATGCGTGGCGTCACTGTTGTTTGTCACGGGATTGCGTGCGTGCTCGATAGCGTGGTCAACTGTGTTTGTTTGTCATGGGATTGCGTGAGCGTGCTGATACGTGTTCGTCACTGTTTGTTTGTCACGGATTGGTGCGTGTGATCGTGGCGTGAGCTTTTTTAAGGGCGTGGTGCTAAGCGTTCCTGTTTTGTTTGTCACGCGATTGGCGGGCGTGCTGATAGCGTGTGTCGACCTGGGCAGGGCTGTTGGTCGTTTGGGCCAAGCTTCTTGACGCGGGACGTATTATAAGCAGCTTTATTGGTGAAGGTTTCAATTCAGCGTCAACGACGCTTTACTACTAAGCGAGAAACAACGCATTGAGTGCCACGAATGACGTCTATGAACGTTACTGTTGTGTGTGGGAACATATAGCGCGCTCGCTGCGTGCGTGTGCAGGCTAACACTAACAGGCAGCTGCTGCTGCTGCTAACGCTGCTGCTGCTGCTGCTGCGCCTGCTTAGCTGCTTGCTGAGCTGCTATACTGCTGCTCTGCTGCTGCCGCTACTGCTGCTGCTGCTGACTGCTACCTGCTTGGTGCTGTCTGCTGCTAAACTGCTGCCGGTCGCTGCTGGTGGTGGTGTTTGTTGCTGCTGGCTGCTACTGCTGCTGCTGGTGGTGTCAGGCTGCTGCGCTGCTGTGGGTGGCTGCTCTGGCTGCTGGCGGTGGGTGTTGCTGCTAACACTGCTGCACGCTGCTGCTATATCACGTTAATCGTCGTGATCATGGAATCCTCTTCATACGTCGCTTACGTCTTCATTTCCTGACGACAATGTCGGGAGTTGTCGCATAGATGGGTCACCCATGGCGGGCATGAAGGGTTATATAATCCTTGCAGGCTCAATCGCAGCTATGTTCGTCTGCATATAGCAGTTGAATCGTCGGGGTAGAAATTAACTTTGAAGCAACGAGGATTTCCACGACCTACCTGCCTGCAAAAAGGGGGTCGCACAAAATGAGGGAGTCCGTAGTCTGAAGTTCAAAATTAAGATTTGCTGAGAAAATACGGTAATTCCGCGAGATCGGGTGCTCACTGAACCAACTCAGTATAGTATAGGCAAGAATTTCAGCGAGTTACACGGAACCTCGCTATATCCTGCATACTGTCCATACGCTATGCCTGCATATGTCAAAAATCAGGATCGGCGGCAGTAAATCAGCGGGAGTATTTGACTCTGGACTCCCGTTAATTTCGCAACCCTGAATTTTTATATTTATTATTATTCGATGACACAGTGAAACATCGATAACTGTGGCCGATATTCTACCGAACAATGAATAGTTGTTCGATAGTTGCAAGCTTAAAACACCAAGTTAGTTGATTTGCCCGCTAAAGATGTCACGTAAAAAGTATGAAAGTAAATAAGAATGATTTTGGCGCGTAAATAAGCATGAAAACCATTACCGGTACTTTTGCCATTAACTGCCATTGTGAAATTTTTTTTGAATTGTATATAGAACCATATCTGCTATTATTGTAAATAATTAGACTGGTTCCCGGGCATTTACACATGTTCCTGTTCAACCTAGCTTCACCTCACTATGCTTGAGTGTGTGAGTGGAATGAAAGAGGACGCTCATCTAATAAACATATGTCGAAACGCAAAGCGAGG
>NW_014579657.1:26536-28456 GCF_000485595.1 Priapulus caudatus
TCTGCATCTTTAAGTCGGCATGCTACACCACATGGCATTCCTGATTCAACCCGTACACAGGCACCACACAGCATCCCTATTACTCGCAGCAAACGCGCAGGTCAGGCTCGGTGGACAGAGAGAGAGAGAGCAGAGATGTAGAAAGAGACGTAGAGAGAGAGAGAGAGAGAGAGACAACGAGACAAGAAAGAGAGAGAAAATAATTGAGGAAGAGAGAGAGAGAGAAAGAATAAGGGAGGGAAGAGAGAGAGACGAGATAATAAGGAAGAAGAGAGAGAGAAGAGAGAGAGAGAGAGACGAGAGACGAGAGAAGGAGAGAGAGAGACAGAGAAAGAAAAGAGAGAGAAATTAAATTGAGGAAGAGAGCAGAGAGAGAAGATAATAAGAGGAGGAAGAGAGAGAGAGAGATTAAGGACCTTTGCAGACAGCAGCAGTCCGTGTAAGGGCAACGTCCTCAGCTAGTGTCATCAGCCTACACACGCCATCCCGCGCGTGTCTATGTACCCAGTAACGATACTCACTACAGAACCCACACATGCTTCTCAAGTTCACATTCTATCTGCCTTCTCATCATCTCCTATAATCTCTCCCCACATCGATGTCCGTCCTCTCTCCATTCTTCTTCACAGGCGATCCTTCATCCAGGCTCTCTTGCCATTCTCCTTTGTCGGTTCTACTTGAAATTTCGTTATCTCTCCTTCCTCCCTTCCTATCTATTCCTTCCCTGCTTTCTTTCTCTATCCGGTAACTCATCGATTCTTGCTGCTCCCCTCTCCCCCTCTCTTCCCCTTCTACTAACTCCTGCTTTCCTCGCCCCCTGCTCCCCTCACTCCCCCTTCGACTCACTCGTGCTACCTTCGCTCTCGGCTGCGAATTTTGTTTCCTGACCTTTTCAGCAAGCAAGTAATCAAGAGCTAATAATACCTTAAGAGCTAATAATACCTTAGTAATACCTTTAAGTAGTAATACCTTTAATTAGTAATACCTAATACCTTTAATAATACCTTAATAATCAAGAGCTAATAATACCTTAGGTATTATTAGCTCTTGAAGTAATGTATACATGTATATATAACATAATGTATACATGTACCATACATGTACATTTAACATAATGTATACATGTATATATAACATGATGTATACATGTACTTTGCATGTACATCTAACATATTGTATACATGTACAATACATGTATATCTAACATAATGTCAATGTGTACATGTACCATAGGTACTTTTAACATGATATATACATGTACCATTAATTATAATAATTCCCTATTATCTACTTCTGATGTACATGTATGTTACATATATATACATTATGCTAGATGTACATGTATGGTACATGTATACATTATGTTAGATGTACATGTATGGTACATGTATATATCATGTTAGATGTACATGTATGGTACATGTATACATTATGTTAGATGTACATTTATGTTACTCTATAATATAATATATACATGTATATATATATTATACCATCCGAGCTACGAGCTGCGAGCTGCGAGCTGCGAGTTGAAAAAAACCCAATGCGTCCAAGCGAACAATCAAGCGAACAATGTGAATTAAACAATCAATGCGCAGCAACTCTGTGTAAACTCTGGCTCTGACGTAGGCCTACACTGTGCTTGCTGAAAGGGTCACAGGCACTTGGGACAGAGCCTGTAAAAACTGAAAATAATATGAAGGCACATTCACAAATAGGCCCTACTACCGTACCTCTCAATTACAGTTCCACTGTTGTGTCACTGTATATTAACTTTCCTTCATAAAAACTAACGCCGAACGCTCCCGCACTCGCCGCTGCGAGTGTGCTGTGTCTCCATGATAATGATAATATAATATATACATGTACCATACATGTACATCTAACACAATGTATACATGTACCATACATGTACATCTA
>NW_014579657.1:31080-37933 GCF_000485595.1 Priapulus caudatus
CTCTCGTCACACACTCACCTACTCTGACGTTCTGCGCAGCTCCAAACTCCCTCACCAGCTCTACCCCTCTCCCCTCCCCTCCCCCTCTCTCCCTTTCCCCTTCTCCCTCCCCTCCTCTCTCGTCACACACTCACCTACTCTGACGTTCTGCGCAGCTCCAAACTCCCTCACCAGTTCGGCATAGACGATCCCGAATGAGAGCAGCAGTCCGTGTGTGAAGAGCCGCACTACGAACACGCACCCGCACACCACCCACCCCCAGCCTCCCTCCGGATAGTGTCTCGCAAACGCCTCCGCGCTCAGCCTCCCCAGCATCCTCCCCCTCGCCATCGCCGCCGCGTTGCCGTAGCAACAGGACGCCGCGCACGCGTCTGCGGCGGCGGGAGGCGGGAGGTCTACGTCTGGGAGGTCTACGTCTGGGAGGGCGGCGGCGGCGGCGGCGGCGGCGGCGGCGGCAGCGGCAGCGGCGGGGGAGAGGGGGAGGTGGTGACGGGACCGTTAGAGAGAGGTCCATGGAGAGGCGTCGATCGCATGCCCCCTCCTCCCGCTCCTCCTCCTCCTCCTCCCTGCCTTCTCCTCCTCCTCCCTCCTCTCCCCTCAGCATCGTATTCCGCAGCTCGCAGTTGCACTGGTAAGGGCGAGGGTGAGGTGGTCTGGCAGCAGGGCTACCACTAAAACGCCGCGGGAGCCGGGACGGTGGTTTCCCCTCACTCTCTGCTACCTCCTCCTCCGTCCTCCTCCTCCTCCTCTCCGGAGAGAGAGAGAGAGGTATGTTGAGAAGAAGCTCAGAGGCTCGGCAAGGCAGCCGGCAGCGCGGACATGGGAATCGGCTGCGATGTGTTTCGCGTTGCCATAGTTTACCGGCGTCCTGAGTCATCTGGCTCCGACGCTGATCGTACGTCATTGCGCAAAAGAAGAAGAAGAAGAAAAAGAAAAAGAAAGAGAATGAGCAGGAGAAGGACAAGGATGAGAAGTAAAATGAGGGGAAGAAAAAGGGGAATGAAGAAAAAGGAGACAGAGGAGAATACGGAAGATAGGAGGAGAAAGAACAGGATAGATGGGGAGTAGGGTAAAGTGATGAAGAAGAAAGAGAAGAAGAACAAGAAGAAGAACAAGAAGAAGAAGAAGAGAAAGGAGAAGCAAAGAAGGCGTCCCTAGAATCCCATCATAACACAATCCGACGATGACGTCAATGACAGAACAGACGCTCCGAGTTCATAATTCCCCTAGGGGGGCGCGACAAACTCCTCTCGGCGCCAATGCCTAACAAATTCAGGTGTTCACAGGTGTTCACAGGTGTTCACAGGTGTTCACAGGTGTTCACAGGTGTTCACAGGTGTTCACAGGTGTTCACAGATGTTCACAGATGTTCACCTCCTCTAAATAGCTAATTAAATCACAGGTGCGTGCAGGTAAACACGGCCTGCCACAACGATCTCCACTTCCGGATCAAAGTTCACGAACGCGGTTCCGGTGACCCCGTTTGACCTTCGCTGACGTCACCACACTCGCACGCGCTGGCTGTCACGCCACGCGCTTGTCGTCGGCAAATGTGAACGACGCTTAGCAGCGCCTCCTAGCGGTCGTACATGCTTCCCGGTCGATGGCAGTGCCTCCTGGCGGGAGAAGAGTCGTGATATATTGTTTGTATTATTATAGACTGTCCCCGGCGTCGCGGGATGCCGTGAGTTAGACTGACTGACCGTCTCCGCTGCTGCTGCTGCTACAGGCTACAGTCAGTGCGACACTGTTACTACCATTACTACCACGGCTGCTGCAGCCGCCGCTACTGCTGCTACTGCTGCTGATGCTGCTCTCATTCCCTCTTCCGTCAGCAGAGCAGCGTACGCATGCGCAGTTAAGTGCGACGCTGGCGCCACGCTGCGGCAGGCGGGCTGCACTGATAGATCAATATGTGAGAGCGGAGGTCGGCAGCCTTTCTACGGCAGCAGTGTATCGCTGCTACCTGTTGTTTACCTCCCTACCTGTTGTTTACCTTGTTTACCTCCCTACCTGTTACTTACCTTGTTTACCTCCCTACCTGTTACTTACCTTGTTTACCTCCCTACCTGTTACTTACCTTGTTTACCTCCCTACCTGTTGTTTACCTCCCTACCTGTTGTTTACCTCCCTACCTGTTGTTTACCTCCCTACCTGTTGTTTACCTCCCTACCTGTTGTTTACCGCGCGGATAAGGTAAGTGAGGTAAAGACGGTAGTGAGGAATGAGGGAACGAGGTAATGAGGTAATCGAGTAATGATGGGGTACTGAGGTAATGAGGGTAATGAAGGTAAGAGGGTAAATGACTGATTGAAGGAATGAGGGTATGAGGGTAATGATGTAATGAGGTAATTGAGGTGTAATAGTGTAATCGAGGGGGACGAGAGTAATAGGGTGGAGGGTAATAGAGGTGAATAGGTAAGAGGGAAGGAGGGTAATGACGGAAGAGCTGGTAATGATGAATGCGTCCAATTGAGGAGCAAATGCTCTTCGACAACGGCGCACCAGACCCCGTGCACTGTCGCAGCAGTAGTCACAGCAGCCAGTACAGCACACGGAGCATCAGTAGTTATTGATCAGCAGCCGCGCCGCGCGGGCCCACAGTATGCCAGCAGTAATACAGCTAACGTATAGTATAGTCAGCAGCAGTATCACGCAGTAGCAAGTACACGAGTAGCACGAGCTAGCAGCGGCATAGCAGATAGCAGTAACAGTAGCAGTCAGTATCATAGCGAGCATCACATAGCAGAGCAGAGCAGCAATTAGCAGCCAGCATGCAGCAGCAGAGGCAGCAGCAGGCAGTAGCAGCATAATAGCCAGAGCATAGCAGTAACAGTAGCAAGCATACAGTAGAGCAGCAATAGCAGCAGCAGCAGCAGGCAGTAGCCAGCAGCGAAGCAGCAGTAGCAGCATAAGCAGCAGTCATGTAGTCAGCATGCTACAGTAGCAGGCAGCAGCACAGAGCAGCAGTACGTCAGCAGTAGCAGCAGTAGCAGCCAGCAGCAGCCGTTTAGCACGAAGCAGCGGCAGGCTATAGTAGTTAAGTTAGCAGTAGCAGCAGCAGAGCAGCAGCTTAGCAGAGCAGCAGCATACCAGCACAGCATAGCAGCAGTAGCAGCAGACACACACATAGCAGCAGCAGCAGTAGCAGCAGCAGCAGCAGTATGCAGTCAGTACAGCAGTACAGCAGGAGCCAGCAGCACAGCCAGTAGCTAGGCAGCAGCAGCAGCATAGTAGTAGTAAGGCTACAGTAGCCAGCACAGCTACTAGCAGCAGCAGTAGACAGCAGTAGATCAGCAGCAGTAGCAGCAGCAGCAGCAGTAAGGCAATAGCACACAGGGCAGTGAGCAGCAGCATCCAGCAAGCAGTATAGTAGTAGCAGAACAGCACAGCAGCAAGCAGTAGCAGCAGCCTAGCAGTCTAACATGTAGGCAGCAGCAGAAAGCAGTACCAGATCATAGCAACAGTAGGGCAGCAGCAAGGAGGCAGCAGTAGACACAAGCAGTAGCCAGTAGTAACAGTCAGCGCAGCACAGCAGTAGCAAGCAGTACAGTAGTAAGCAGCCAGGCAGTAGCAGTAGTAGCAGCAGAGCAGGCAGTAGCAGAAGGCAGCAGCATCAGAAGCAGGAGGCAGTAGCAGTAGGCAGTAAGGCAGCAGTAGCAAGCAGTAGTCAGTATGAGTTAGCAGTAGCGGCAAGCAGCAGTAGCGTCACACAGTAGTAAGCAGTAGATAGGCAGTACTAGTAGCAGAGTAAGTAGTATAGTAGTAGTAAAGTAGTTTAAAAAAAAAATTTAATATACAGTAGTAGTATAGTGTGAATTCAGTAGCAGCACAGCGAGCACCCAGCAGCACAGAGCAGTAGTCCAGCAGGTAGTAGTGAGCAGTAGCGCAGCAGCAGCATAGTAGCAGCAGCAGCAGGAGAGCAGCAGCCAGCAGGCAGCAGCACAGCAGCAGGATGCAGTAGCATAGCAGAGCAGCCACCAGTATAGGCAGCACAGGCAGCAACCAGCACAGCAAGCAGCAGCACATAGACAGTATACATAACAGCAACAGTAGCAGCAGCAGAACAATAGCACCCCCGTCGCCGGGCCAAGGGGCAGCAGTAGTAGCCCACAGAGCACACACAGTAGCAGTAGCAGTAGCACAGCACAGCAGTATAGCACATGCAGGCAGCCAGCATACGCCTAGCAGTATCAGACAGCAGCATAAGTAGGGCCAGCAGGCTAGGCACAGCATACAGAGCAGTAGCAGCAGCAGCACAAGTAGTAGGCAGCAGCAGCAGCAGCAGCAGCAGCACAGCACAGCAGCCAGTATGCAGCAATTAGAGCAGAGCAGCAACAGTAGCGACGCAGCAGCAGTAGCATAGATGCCGCAGCAGGCAGGAGAGCAGCAGTACAGCAGCAGCTAGCAGCTCAGGCAGTACAGCAGCGAGTGTAAGCAGGGCAGCCAGCAGCAGATACAGCAGCATAACATAACAGTGTCGGATGAACTGATTTCTGATAACTGAGGACTTCACCATCCCTGCTACAGGCCGCGGAAGAGGAACGAAGAAAGGGAGAGATAGACACACACACACACACACAACGATCACACACACACACACCACACCACACACACACACACACACACACACACACACACGCACGCACAAGCACGCAACGCACGCATGCGCACGCACACACATCAGTCCTCACGAACACACACACACACACACGTCCGCACGCACGCACGCAACGCACGCACGCACGTGGCCACACACACACACACCCCTGCTTTCTTTGCATTCTTTTCGTGTATATTATGAGAGAAGTAAATTGGATTGCTTGCTATATTGAAATAATGTTTAGAAAAAATTGTTGCGAAGCTTATTGCAACGGTATGCCTCTATACCGGTCATCGGCTGGGAGGATGGAGGATGGGGGACAGGCGAAAGGGAAAGGGGGAGGAGAGGGGAGAAAGAGGGGAGAGATGTGGAGAGGGGAAGAAGGGTGAGGGAAGGGGATGAAATAGCGGGGCAAGAGAGGAAGGATAGGGGAGGAGGGAGAAGAGGATGGAAGCGTAGGGGAGATTGGGGGAGAGGAGAGGGGGAGATGAGACGGAGGAAGAGATGAGGAACGCTGAGAAGGAGAGGGGGAGACGAGAGAGAGTTATGTGGGAGAGAGCAGGGGAGAGCGGGAGAAAGATAGAGAGAGAGCAGGGTGAGGTGGAAGGGGGAGGAGAGGGGAGATGGGCGAATAACAAAAAGGGGAGAGGGATATCAGGAGGAGAGGGGGAGAGGGATGGAGATGAGAGGGGAGGTAGAGAGAAGGGGGAAAAGGGGGGGAGAGGAAGAGGGGGAAGTGAGAGGGGGAGAAGCGGGAGAGGAGACAGAGAGAGGGCTGATTTAGGCGGGATGGAGATGAGTAGACAAGGTAGGAAAGTAGAAGAAGAAGAGCGAGAGAGCGGGAAAAGACAGAGAGAGAGAGAGAGAAAAGAGAAAGAAAGAGAGAGGAGAGAGAGAGCCGAGAGAGAGCCATATGAATAAGAAGAGGGTGGCGTGAAAAAGAATATTGTCGTTAGACGAGGGGGCGCGAAGAGAGAGTGGTGTGGTGTAAAGAGAGAGAGATAGAATAGATAGATAGCGAGAGAGAGAGAGAAGAGTAGAGAGATAGGAGAGAGAGAGACCAAGAGACAGAAAGAGAAGAGAAAAGAGACGATCAGAGAAGAGAGAGAGAGATGAGAGAGAGGAGAGAGAAGAGGAGAGAGAGGGGAAATGGAAGAGAGAGAGAAAGATTGAAATATACAGCGGAGAAGCCATAAAGTTAAGTGTCGTGCGCGTCGGCCCAATCGTCGTCATGCTACAGGGGCACGCTAGAAGCAACATCGAAAAATCCGCAAAAGTTACCGGTTCTAATAAAAAGGCGATAACGAACACCTGTGTACGCACAGCAGGACAGAGTAGATAAGGAGAGACGGGGAGAGGGAAGAGAGAGAGAGAGGAGAGGAGAGACGAAAAGAGAAAGAGAGAACGTAGAGAAGACAGACAAGAGAAGAGAGAGGAGAGAGAAGAGAGAAGAGAGACGACAGAGGGAGACAGAGCGAGAACGAATTAGAGGAAGGAGAGCGAGACAGGAGAGAACAGAAAGAGAAGACAAGCAGAAGAAGAGGGTAGAGAGACGAGAGCAGAGAATGAAGCCGCGAGCGGAAGAGAGACAGAGAGACAGGAGAGAGGGGAGAGAGAGAGATGGAGAGCGAGACTACATGAGGAGACAGAGAGAGAGAAGAGAGAAGAGACAGCTGGAGAGAGAGAGAGAGAGAGAGAAGAGAGAGAGAGAGAGAGAGAGAGAGAAGCCCGGAGAGAGAGAGAGTCAGAGAGAGAAGAGAGAGAGATAGGAGAGAGAGAGAGTAGAGAGAAAGAGAGAGAGAGAGGAATAGAGAATTCATAATGATTATGAGGAGAGGGAGAGCGAGGATAGAGAGAGAGACGGAGAGAGCGGAGCGAACAAAAGCATGAGGTAGAGCGAGATTAAAAATAAACATATCAGAGCGATGAGTGTATCAAGTAACCAACAGGTAAGGGGCTAACAAGGTAAGTAACAAGTAGAGGTAAACAAACAGTAGGGAGGTAAAAACAAGGTACGTCGGGTAAACAATCAGGTAGCGAGTAAACAACAGCGAGGGATAAAGCACAAGCGGTAACACAGTAGGGAGGTAAACAACAGGTTTTACGCGGTAAAGATCAGGTAGGAGGTAAGCAAGACAGCGTAGCGGAGGAAACAGACAGGTAAGCAGGGAACAGACAAAACAGTAGGAGTAACCAAACAGGTAGAGAGGTAAAGCATCAGTAGGGAAGTGTAAATCAACGAGGTAGAGG
>NW_014579658.1:0-1957 GCF_000485595.1 Priapulus caudatus
ATGGCCCACATGATGCAGCACGGCTGCAACCTGTCGTCACAGCATCGCTGCAGCACCTGCCACCGGAAGTTCACCTCATGCAGCCAACTCGCTCGCCACGTCTGCATAGACCTCATTGGCACCTTTACGTGTGTCTATTGCAGCAGCACTTTTACGTCTCAGGTATGCGCTCGCCCCGCGCGCGCGCGATCGGTTATCTGCCGTTATCGTCTGGTCCTTCCGACAGGACGATTACTCGGCTTGCGTAGCGATGGAAACTGATAAAACATAGGTACTTTGATTAGCGGAGTTTGATTACTCGGCTCTCCAGTGATCAGTCATCTGCTGGTTTCGTCTGTTCATTCTGCTGTGAGGCTTACGCGACTCTGTTGTGATGGGGAAAGGGGGACTGGTAAAACTGGTGTCTATCAGTCATACCATGGGAATAGATCAATTATGTGCATCCATGCACAACGTTATTCTACTCGTGTGTCTTATCGTTTCATTCATATTTGTTTTATTCGTGCGATTGCAAGCTTTTGCACAGTAAACACTGGTCGTAATGCAGAAATGAATGATTTTGAAGGCTACCAGAGGCAAGCACATGCAGCACAGTCATGTAGACAATGCTGTATTGTTCTGTGTGATCTGCAACATTGGATATGAAAACATCTCTACGATGAGGGTACACTGCGAGAACTGCCATCTAAACAAGAAGGTCATCTTGTCCTGTCTAAAGTAAGCAGTTTTCCAACAGCAGTTCGAGCGTTGTTTTGTAAGCTTGTAATCTCTATGACCCAAAAGGCCATCAACCATGCATCCCATCGTATCAAGAGTGTATAATATAGATTATCTAATTTATCTTGCGATCATTTACCGGTTGTCCGTCGATGGCATGTTTTTGAGACGCTATCTTCTCTTGTTAGATAGGGCGTGTTTGATCATGAGAATTTGGGGAGTAGTTCGTTGTTTGCGTGGTGGTGGCAGTGGTGTTTGTGCTATGTGTGTGCGACGACGCTTCCCAATGTCGATGTCAATCTACTGCACTGCCACGTGCGACCGGAAACGCTGCATCATTGAAGTGTACGTTGATTGCCAGGTGCAAATACAAGAGTGAGAATGTCGACAACATTGAGAGCCACAAGTGCAAAAAGAAAAAGGTGGGGAGAAACGAAAAAGCGAGTGCAAACGAGACAGCAACAGATAAGGAAAGAGCGAGCACAAATGACGAGGCAGGAAACGACGAAAGCGATGAAGATGAGGAAACAGCAAGAGAAAAGGAAAAGGCTAGTGAAGGGAAAATAGCAACAAGAGGTAATGTCGACAGTATGTCATTCTTCTGTTCAATTTAAATATGCAATTTTAATCATATCATATACAGACTGTTCAAAGTTATATGTATGGTTAACAATAACAAATGACATGTGCTGCGTAGTGTGTATTGTAGTACCTTATGACAGGGTGCGAAGTCAAATACTCCCGGATTTACTGTCGGACTCCCTGATTTGACATATGCAGGAGTCCGTGTGACTCCCTGAAAATTCTGCTATACTAACTAGTTCGTTCCAGAGCACGGCCTCGCGGAATAACCGTATTTTTTCAAGAAATCTTTAATTTTGAACTTTAGACTACGGACTCCCTTATTTTGCTGCGGACTCTCTCTTTTTGAGGGCCAACGGCCTCCCGTGTTTCAAAGTTAATTTCTACCCGTGTTATGACCTGCTGTCACGGCTAGTCGGTGGCGTTGCTCGGTTGCCGTCATGCATCTATCGTTGTTGTTGTTGTTGTTGTTGTTAGCAGTGAGTAGCACGGCGGACGTCGACGAGGGATTGCCGGCGCGCATTCGCAGCTCCTCGGTGCGAACGCATCGCCGTAGCGACAGCGCGGGGGAGCGAGAGCAGGGTAAGGAGAAGCAGGGGGAAGGTGGGGGAGCGAGAGCAGGGTAAGGAGAAGCAGGGGGAAGGTGGGGGAGCGAGAG
>NW_014579658.1:4305-6233 GCF_000485595.1 Priapulus caudatus
GTGTGTGTGTGTGTGTGTGTGTGTGTGTGTATGTGTGTGTGTGTGTGTGTGTGTGTGTGTGTATAATACGTACATGTACATATATATCACATGTATTATTATCACATTTATTTTTCTCTGTAGTTACTGGCCAAACGTTTGTGTGTGTTTGCGCGCATCTGTCGTAAAATAAGCATGTCCGTTTAAACGTCGACGACACCAGGCTCTACTCGGTTCTCTCTCTGTTGTCCTTTAGCATCTCCCTCTAAAGGTGTGCGTAGGACCGACCGCAAAGCGAAGGATCTTATCATTGTACAGCGACGACGACAACTCGAACGAGAGTCGTGCGAGTCCGCCGCAGAAGAAGGTTTGTGCGCGATCGCCGACGCAGCAGCAGGAGCAGCAGCTCTACTGTGACATCTGTTGTAAGTCGTACGTGCTCGCGTACCGCTACCACCGGCACATGGAGCAGCATCACAACATCCTCAAGCCGGTCGTGGAGAAGCGCCACGCCGCCGCAGGTGCCCCCTCCACTGCCGCCGCTGTGAGGGCGGCGACCTCGGCTGTTTCCTCCCCCTCTGATGCAGCCGCTCTCACCTCTGCAGCCGCGTCGGCTGGCAGCGAGGAGCGTTCGAGCGCGCTGCCGCGCATCAGTCGTTGGCCGACGACTGCGACGCACGCCCCGGGTTCCCTCGTCATAGATCGGCTCCACCAGGACTCTGACACGGTTGTTGACACCACGGCGGCTAGCGCCACAGCTGCTGCTGCAACCGCGGCGGCGGCGGCTATGGCACACTCAAGCAGCTTTCCACACGTCCGCAGCTCGCCGCCGCGGCAGCAGCAGCAGCCGACGGTAACCACGGTGACTACGTCGTTGCCGTACATTTCGAGCGTCCAGGAGCGGCTGTACCAGAACCCGCAGGACCGCGAGATAGCCGTCGATGGCGTCGTCGACTCCGCGCAGCCGCCCGACGGCGCCGCGCCGCAAGAGGGCGCCACTGAGGTGCGGAAGGCGGAGCCGTCATCGGCACCACCTTTCGACGTTCCCGCACAAACGGCAACGCTGCGCCAGCTGCTGTCCAACCTCAGCCGCCAGGCGCCATCTGGCGACCTCGTCAACTTGCGGAACTTCCTCGACAAGCCACTAGGGGGCGGGCTCTCCATCGAGATGGTCGAGTTTATCTACGGTGGCGAGGTGGCGCGACGCTACCGCGAGAAGCAGGAGAGAGAGGGCGATACCGTTGCCGTGGTGCCCGAGGTGGTGGAGAAGGAGGACGAGGAGGAGAAGGCAGCGATGGAGCAGCCGAGTGGAAGCAACGATCTGCATCCAGCGAAACTGGAACACTTCACGGACCTGTAGGTTCACTTCCACGCATCTTTTATGCCCGCGTTTATTTTTTATATCTCGGAAGCAACTCCGGTGAACGTCTCTTGCATTACACACACTCACTCACGCTCTCAACACATCACGGACCTGTAGGTTCACTTCCACGCATCTTTTATGCGCGCGTTTATTTTTTATATCTCTGAAGTAACTCCGGTGAACGTCTCTTGCATTACACACGCTCACTCACGCTCTCAACACATCACGGACCTGTAGGTTCACTTCCACGCATCTTTTATGCGCGCGTTTATTTTTTATATCTCTGAAGTAACTCCGGTGAACGTCTCTTGCATTACACACGCTCTCTCACGCTCTCAACACATCACGGACCTGTAGGTTCACTTCCACGCATCTTTTATGCGCGCGTTTATTTTCTATATCTCGGAAGTAACTGCAGTGAACGTCTCTTGCATTACACACGCTCTCTCACGCTCTCAACACATCACGGACCTGTAGGTTCACTTCCACGCATCTTTTATGCGCGCGTTTATTTTCTATATCTCGGAAGTAACTGCGGTGAACGTCTCTTGCATTGCACACGCTCTCAGGCGGTCTCTTGCGAGTA
>NW_014579658.1:10436-17347 GCF_000485595.1 Priapulus caudatus
GATGCTGCAGGGATGAGGATGCTGGGGATGAGGATGCTGCAGGGATGAGGATACTGCAGGGAGGAGGATACTGCATGAATGTAGATGCTGCAGGGGTGAGGATGCTGGGGATGAGGATGCTGCAGGGATGAGGATACTGCAGGGAGGAGGATACTGCATGAATGTAGATGCTGCAGGGGTGAGGATGCTGGGGATGAGGATGCTGCAGGGATGAGGATACTGCAGGGAGGAGGATACTGCATGAATGTAGATGCTGCAGGGGTGAGGATGCTGGGGATGAGGATGCTGCAGGGATGAGGATACTGCAGGGAGGAGGATACTGCATGAATGTAGATGCTGCAGGGATGAGGATGCTGGGGATGGGGATGCTGGGGATGAGGATGCTGGGGATGGGGATGCTGGGGATGAGGATGCTGGGGATGAGGATGCTGGGGATGAGGATGCTGGGGATGAGGATGCTGGGGATGAGGATGCTGCAGGGATGAGGATGCTGGGGATGAGGATGCTGGGGATGAGGATGCTGCAGGGATGAGGATGCTGCAGGGATGGGGATGCTGCAGGGATGAGGATGCTGCAGGGATGGGGATGCTGCAGGGATGAGGATGCTGCGAGGATGAGGATGCTGCAGGGATGGGGATGCTGCAGGAATGAGGATGCCGCAGGAATGAAGATGCTGCATGGAGGAGCAGGATGCTGGGAGCAGGAGGAATGCTCTGGGAACGAGGGCACCGTGGGCACGAGCAAGCATCACTCACCCCTCGACAAACGTGCGACTGGCGAGGCGTATGCAGTGTTCCCACAGCACATTGTAGGCTTCCTTCGGTATGGGCACGCGCTTCGACACCTCCGCTAGCCTCATACTGAACACCTGGAACTCCTGAAACAAGCGACACCGCCGTCAGTCTCCCAAACTGTGTACTCAATAAAGGGGGCGCCACCTCCTGTTCATGTGAGATGAACAAGTGATGCTGCCTGTATACTCAACGAAGGGGTGAGGCGCCACCTACAATCACTTGAGAATAGCAGCCGAACCACGGAAACAGTGGACGAAACATCAATGTACTTTAAAGGGATCCTTTACTCTAGGTTCTAGGGCTATTTTTCAGTTAATTTAGGTTAAAATTATGCTACATAAAAAGTTTCATGGTTCAATCACCATTAGAAATTTTGTTTGTTAATGTTTTAAAACTAACGACTACAGTTTGATTACAACGACGGTGGCGCCACTCAAAGCGCACGATCTGAAAAGTTGCGCAAAACGACTTTTCAGTCAAGGGCTACAGACCGAGGGTGTTTCTTATTTATTAATTTAAAAGCAAAATGATTGTAATATCTTATAAATGACATATAGTTTCAGTTACATTATGGATAAATTTGTCCTAAAGTGAACATCGTTCGGTTAAATAGCATTTAGGTATAAATATAATTGCACCATTGTGATTAGCCCTCGGTCTGTAACATGCAAAATATATTGGGTGGCAGCACGGTCTCGGGTGTCACTGGCGCGCCATTAAAATTTCATAGCGTTGATGTGTAATTAATTATAACAATTAAATTAGGTATCTGGTAACAAGTACGTGTGGGTATAGATGATTTGTTATACAGTAAGTACAGTTGTATGCAGTAAAATCCTAGAGTCTAGCATCCCTTTAAACATAGTTGTAGAAAGACGAAAGAGGAGTATAGGCAGCTTCAAAATTTTAGCATGTGCAGGTGTGCAACCTGCACGGCCTAGATTGCAGGAAGGCTCCTCCCAAATAGAGCCACTACAATTACATGTTAAAGTGATTACGTCACCGTAAATAGTAATAATAAAAAATATATTTCCACTTTTTCACAAAATGTAAGTAATTCTGTTCACTTTTTATGGTTAAATTGCTGCATTATACTTCCTATTTTACTATATTGTTCGATGTAAACATACACTCATTACTCATACATAGACCATAGCAAGCAATTAATGTCAGGATCATAATATCAAATCGTCCAGGTTTTTTGGATTTTTAACTAGTTGAGAAACAATCTTATCAGGTAAGAATTTGATGATACATTTAGTCCCGTTAGTACTTACTTTTAATGTCAAGTATTGGCAACAAATTTTTTACCAAATACACCATTGTCACGTCGTGACATAGTCAATTTAAGCTGTGTAACCTCGTGCAGCGTCCACTCACCCTTAGGACAACATCGACGTATGTGTTGTGCTGAGACATGATCTCCTTGATTTCCCACTTCAGTGCTGCAATCTGTTGATGAACCTGCTCATAATCCACGGCGTGAACGGCGACTATTTGGTAGACGGGTTTTCTCAGCTCCGTGGCTGTGCTCACAGTCTGCAAGAGCAAGCAACTGACATCCAACATGCGTCGAAAATACTTAGGATACCGATCGCTAGTAGTTTGTGTACGCCGTCGTTGCAGAAATAGAATCGTGAACATTTCCTTGTTCATGCCACGCACCTGCGAGTAGAATTGCTGCAGAAATGCCTTCTTTTGTGGCGGAATCACCGCCTCCAGACATGGCTGCAAAAACTCGAACTGGGTTGCCAGATACACTCTGAAAATAAGCCAATGAATCGAATCGACCATCAATATACCATATACAAAAACACACTGTATATTATGCAAACGAGATTGTATGTATAGTTAAATACCTAGAAAACGAATCACGAAATATATGTAATAATTAATTCGTGCAATAGACAGGTAAGCGCGTCAGCCTCAGGTAAGCATGCCAGACTCAGGTAAGCGTGTCAGCCTCAGGTAAGCTCGTCAACCTCAGGTAAGCACACCAGCCTCAGGTAAGCATGCCAGCCTCAGGTAAGCTCGTCAACCTCAGGTAAGCATGCCAGCCTCAGGTCAGCTAGTTGTGTAGTGAGGCATATATGTGCTTATGGTCTCTGTGAATAAAACTATTTGTCAGAGTGAGATACGCGCACCGCCCTTGCATATTATTGCTAGGTATGTCGAGCTTGATCAGTCCATACGTTTTCCATTCGTGTACGTCAAATTGTGCACCTTGCAGTACGTGTTGCGAGGCAGCATTTTTGGAATGTTCATTACGTACAAGTACCTGCCAATCACTCGAGAGCGATAGGTTAAATTAAGGATGAAAATCGAGATGTCGGTTGTAATTATATGTGAATGGCCGAGAGGGAACGGCCCAGTGGACGATGAGCTTCAGTGAAAGAGAAGTAGTGAGGGCGGCCATGTTGCATGTGAGATTGCTGATGTGTGGCCCTTGCGTGCTGCAGGTGATGATGGTGTCAGAGGGACAATATAGTTACTATGTGAACCAGGATGGAAGTGGCGACCAGGCTCAACCAACCTAGGCTCAACCAACCTAGCGAAAATGCGAACCAACCAACCAACCAACCAACCAACCAACCTAGCCCTCTCTCGCTCCCTCTTTGTCCAGCATTGATTTGATTTTGTTAATTATCGAAATAAATAAATCAAAAAAATAAATCAAAATCAAATCAATGCTGGACAAAGAGGGAGCGAGAGAGGGCGGGAGAGTCGGGTGTCAAGCAGTGAGACTATTAATCTTGTAGGATCAATACGCTCATGACTTCAGGAGAAAATGTTTTATTATTTTAACGATGTATATTTTGTGTATAACTCATCAGAGAAACTCAATGTGGATATAATATTTAATAAACTATGCATTTCTGTTGTTCAGCCCTTCATATTTACAATTTTTTTAGTATTTAGTTGTGAGATTTGCCAGTATTATACGTATTAATGACAGCACAATGCTATAGATAATGTACAATGCTATCATTAAAGTTATGCCTAGACAGTACATAAAGTAGATATGGTACATATAGTACATGCAGTAGACAGTAGATTACAAACGCAATCATCGAGCTAATATCGATTTCAAAACTCCTGTTACGGCCAGTCAATTTTCTGGTGAAATCGGATTGTGTGAAGTGTTGGCGTTAGACTTCATTATTTTGTATTTGTTGGTTTTTACAATCGTGCAGTTCATTCATTATAGTAAAAACCAATTTGTATTATTTTAGAAATTGACTATTAGTGAATCAGTGCTAAAATTGAATCGTGCTCAATAATGTGATTGCGTTTGGTTTGTATATAATATATAATGTTCACTACAGTTTGTGACGTATTCCTCGTAGTATATGGTTATTTTCCAACAATTAGGGGTATCCCCTCTCCCTGCAGTCAGGGTCTGTAAGTTTAACAGAAATATTGTTTTACAAGAAATAATTTAGAAATACAGAAATAACCTTTCCATAATTTATTACATGTCTACGTGATTACTTACAATGTGCGTCGTCTTATCTTACATGTCATTTGTGAGCTTACAATATATACAGAGTAGGATTGCGTTACTAATGCCCTGAACATATACAATCAGGACTGTCTGTGCGTTCGATGTTACCATTCATAATGTCAAATATACTTTTCACTATAAACACATGGATAAGCTACGTTTTTTGTTCCATAGGTAATTCTTGTTTCTTTGCATGGCCGGCTTGCTCTTCCTTGCTTACTTACAACCGGAAACACAGAGTTCATCATACGTCTTGTAACACTAACAACAGAACGTTCATATCACAATCACTGCTGCCGCTTTCAGCAATTCAGATTCCCGCAAATAAATCGTAGCAAGAGATATGCAAGAGTTCAATACTTCAACTAAGACTACCAATCAACACAACCTAGAGAAAACTGAACTTTGAAGTGCTTTTGAATGCACCTCATTAGATTAGGATCAGTCGAGCACTTCATCTCTTATCTGCAGTACTACTAATGAACAGTGATGGAATACGATTTGTGAATAACACAATTCCAAACGGTGCCATACATGTCAACAAACGACAACACATGTCGAAAGGATGCAGCGCACGTTATGAAAAAACACGGTTAGCCAACTTTAGAAAATCGACGTTGAATACATATAAAGTTATTGCTCTCAAACTGTGATACAGCTCATTATAAGATGGGTGTGACAGTGACACCCATAAGATAACAGTGACATGATAAGATGGGTGTTTCTTACTATAGCTTACTATTGCACCGAGCTTCATTTGTGGCAAGAGCTGTGTTGACAGCAGTTAAACACATGTAGACTAACAGAGAGCCACAGAGGAAGAGGGAATTTCACTTGTAAATAACACCTTGCCATAGCTGTCACACAGTGGTCACCTCCTGCTGTAAACTCACACCAGTCTTCTTGTGTCGTGACACCACACCGGTCACCTCATGTCGTGGCATCATACGCCATGTCACTACCTCCGCTATGTGTCAATGCATATTGACAGGATACTGGGAGCTGTGGTAAGGTAGTAGTAGCAGCAGCAGTAGCATCAGCAGCAGCAGCATCAGCAGCAGCAGCAGCAGCAGCAGCAGCAGCAGCAGCAGCAGCATTGTCGTCAATGTTATCGCCTTGCCTTGTCAGTCTCTTCTATAATCGAGATGATCTTGTGTCTGCTCTTCTTGCTTAGATGGGTGACGCAGTTGACAAGTGCTGACAACTGCCTGCTGTTATACTCCTGTAATGACAAAGCGGCACCAGTCCACGTTTAGGGTTCACCCAACAGTATATAACATCCAACGTGTACTGATATAGTAGACGCTACTAATATGTAAGTTATACCATCTAATGGTACCTCACAGCGAAAACAGCTTAGCACAGCATGTAGTCAGTCCTGTATGTAGCATGTAGCATGTAGCATGTAGCATGTAGCATGTAGCATGTAGCATGTAGCATGTAGCATGTAGTTTGTAGCATGTAATTGTAGCATGTAGCATGTAGCATGTAGCATGTAGCATGTAGCATGTAGCATGTAGCATGTAGCATGTAGCATGTAGCATGTAGTCCTGTACTAAGCTATCCTGCAACGCATGTCGACCTACCTTGTGCTCTCTAACCCACTGCTCCATCACAGAGTCAGGGAGGTAATACGCTTTAATGTATCCCTCCACATAATCTCGATCTGGAATCGGCCTAAAACACACAGTGTGACAGCATGAACCAACGCGGGGATATATGGCATACGTGGCAATAGAAGTTATCAAGGAAAGTACCTTTTACAATTTTAGACCAAGCAAAATCCCTTCTACTCATAAATCACCGTTTCGGAAATAGGTTAACACACTTATTTTCTACAGATTTGCACGATACCGTACTAGTGATTGAATTAAAATCAGCTATGCTCAACAGATAACCTGACACCAACTGAAAAATGAACCTGAGAAACGAATGCACTACAAAATGTCAATACGATGTAGGGAGTAATTTAATTGCATCCACGTACGAACTATAGATTTTGCTACAGGTTTTATTTAGAGCTGTACCTCAGATCTGTTAGTTTCTCTAGCTTCATAAGAAACTGCTGAAAATCTAGTTGCATGAGGGCTCTGCCTTCGTTACTGCACTTCTTCGCGCAAGCATACCTAAAAAAGAAAGTACAATTTAATCGACAAAACAAATGAAATCAGTACACAGCACTAAACAGGCCGTAGTTGGCACTATGTAGTTAGGTACGGTATTATATTCAACATACTGATAGCTGTAGTATCTATGAAGCCTTCACGGATGCTGAAGCTGCAGGGATAATAAAGATGAGGAATGACAATGCTGCGGGGATGAGGATGCTGCAGGGATGAGGATGCTGCAGGGATGAGGATGCTGCAGGGATGAGGATGCTGCAGGGATGAGGATGCTGCAGGGATGAGGATGCTGGGGATGAGGATGCTGCAGGGATGAGGATGCTGGGGGAGGGATGCTGGGGGAGGGTGCTGGGTGAGGATGCTGGGGATGAGGATGCTGCAGGGATGAGGATGCTGGGGGAGGGATGCTGGGGGAGGGTGCTGGGTGAGGATGCTGGGGATGAGGATGCTGCAGGGATGAGGATACTGCAGGGAGGAGGATACTGCATG
>NW_014579658.1:21976-28444 GCF_000485595.1 Priapulus caudatus
CTCTCCCCCTCTCTCTCACGTCCCCCTCTCCCCCTCTCTCTCACGTCCCCCTCTCCCCCTCTCTCTCACGTACAGCGACTCGGCGGCTGCGACTCTCTCGGCGAGGCCATGAAGTCGCGTTGGGTCGCTGAGATCCACGATCGGCGAGACGTGCGGGTGTGGCACGCGGTCGCGCCGATCCCCTGCCGGGTCCCCCGCCGCCGCCGCCGCCGCCGTCGCGTCGCGAGCGATGAGGTTGTCCGTGATGCGACGCAGCGTCGTGCGAAGCTTACTGCTCATCGTCCGCTCGTTGACCTCCATCTGAAGGTCACGCAGGGGTCGGGGGGGTCACGCAGGGGTCGAGGGGTCACGCAGGGGTCGAAGAATCACGCAGGGGTCAAGAGGTCACGCAGGGGTCGAGGGGTCACGCAGGGGTCGAGGGGTCACGTGTTTTCAATGTTCACGAGAGATTGCGCTTACAGTGGGAAATGATTCGTGAAGTGCAATACTGTCATGATGTACACTAGTGCAATAACGCGTGGAGTGCAATAGCATGCACGTCGCTGTTTAAAATTCGCGATTCAGTACAATGGCTGTACGACTGTGATCTAGTTTAGATGTTGGACTGAAATGCATCGAATGAACGAACGCGATGAAATGAATTACAAAATACAAATTATAAACAAACTGGAAAACTATTGCTAACTATTGCTAAACGCACGCACGCACGCACTCACTCACGCACGCACGCACGCACGCACGCACGCACGCACGCACGCACGCACGCACGCACAGATACACCATGTTACTGTTCATTGCAAAAATGACTTCAAAAATAAAACGAATTAAAAATTGCCGTAGCGAGATTCAGCTCAACTCGTCATCGATACGTTACGAATCGTCTGCGAGATGCGGTCGCCGCGGTTACGCACCATTTCCGAGGCAAAGAAGCTGTAGACGGCGTACAGGTAGAAATCGAAGAGCTGCGACATGCAGATTGTCACGTCGAACGCGATCGTACGCAGACAGTCCATCATCTGTATGTATTTGCCTGCGAAGATGCGGAAAAAAACGACACGAAGTTCAGCAGACGGGCGAAACAAGGAGAACAGATGTAGAGGGTAAGGTAGCCTTAGAGTGGGAGATAGGAACGTAGGTATATATATATATGGGGAGAGGGAGGTGGTATGGGAAGTGTGGGTAGCAGTGGGAGCAGGTGGGTAGTAGCTGTAGTATACAATTGTTGGTGGTGTGTGTGTGTGTGTGTGTGTGTGTGTGTGTGGTGCGTCGCGTGCGTGCGTGTGTGGCGTGTATGAGTATGCGTTGCGCGTATGTGTGCGTGATGCATGTCGTAGTGTGCACGTGCGTGCATGCCATGCCGTGTGTGCGTCAGTGTGTGTATAAAGTAATTAGCTGGTAAATCGGCAAAAATTATGAGGTCGATAAGAAACAATTACCCAAACAAGCGAAGCACCGTCAGAGTTGTGTTTGTGACAAATAGGTGGCGCTTTCGTCGCTTTCCAGCTTGGTCGTCTTGGCATACACCGCATCGGCAGGGGCCTACACAGCAAGCACACAATCACCGGTTTACTGCCGCAAACAGGCAGAGAGCACTCATATCACAACCTTACCCATAGCTAAGGCTGCCTGACATGCTGAACAAGATGAATTAAATCACGTTTAAATAATATATACATTTGTATATGTCTCTTATTGATGTCTCCTGGGGCCGGTTCGACGAAGGCATACTTAAGTTAAGTATGATTAAATGCACTAATGCATACTTAAACTGTTCGCCGTAGGTTTATGATTAGTTTAATCATACTCAAATATGTTTCACGAACGATTAAGTAGGCTATTTAACTATACACTAATTAGACGACTTCAATCATGAATAGACTAGTACTCGCTCCCCTCTCGCTTAGTTACTTGATGGGAATCGAGTAATCGAGGTGGGAGCGAGTACAGTCAAAACAATTAACGGTATTCAATATGGCGGACCAAATAAACGCAAAAATATCTTCAAGTTCGGATAATGAAACGGATATTTGTAAGTATATGATTTGAAGTAGTACACAATCTTAGATAATTCAAATTTCCTTGGGAGAAAATTGAAGTAAAATTTCGAATTGTAAAATCTGCAGCGTACTTAATTATACTAGTATTACCTACTTTAAGTTCTAGTACTAGCAACCTAATTATGATTAGTGGATTTAATCATAGGCTCCTGAGTAGAATTAATATTGTGATTACATAAATCATTGATTAAAGTTAATACGCTTCGTGGAAACAGTCCACTTTAATCTAAGTCGAGACGTTAATCATGATTAGTGATTTAATCACGATTCAATACTTAAGTAGGCTTGCGTGAAGCCGGCCTGATAATGATATACTAGCATAATATAACGTATTGCGCCATTCTGCGCTAAAATCAGGTATAAAAAATATATACATACGTATATGTATATATATTTTATATCAAGAGTGATATAATAAATCAGGTATTGCTTGTGATATATAATATATTACTACATATAAAGGCATTCTGCTCACTGATCACCACCCGGAGTGGCAGTAGAGACGCAAGAGTTCAGCAGCTGTACTGTAGGCGTGGCTTTCCCCTGTCACCCCTTCCTCTATGTAGTCCTGCTTCAACTCCTCAGGGACGTCATCATCCGAGGTACTGTCATCATGGTCCAGACTGTAGGAGTTCTCAAACTACAACGACAAATAATACACCGATGGAAAGATCCACCAGGGTTTGTTACGCACGCACGCGGCGCACAAGCACACGCACAGCGCACACGCACGACGGCACGCAACGCACGCACGGCACGCATCGCACGCACGCACGCACGAGCAGCACGCACGCACCAACGCACGCACGCGCCGCGACGCACACACACATATTTGTCATATATTAACCCCTAATATATCTTTAGTATATATATACCACGACGCAATACACATCGCTTGCTGCCATCTGTGGTTATAACGCATAACCATTCTCTGTGTGGTTGCTACAATTATGACTCCGTGGTGGTACTGCACTGAGGTAATTGTAGACACAGGCTTATCATGTGATGCAATCAGCTCTAGAGGTTTAGTGCATCCAGAGAAAGAACATCAGAAGGCAGAAGACACAAAGATACTCCCGCGAGTGATCAGCAGGCTCAACTGCACGTGGCTTCAGTACAGATCTTGCTCCATGATGTGCTCGCGCCGCTTCCTGCGTCGCGCTGCGACTATTGAACGCGTTTCCGGCATCGAGATATCGGCAGGAGAATGGCCACTCCTGCTGATGCTCGCCCCTGCTGCCCGGTCGCAACGCTGCTTCAACCGCGATGACTCACGACTTGGTTGCTGATCGCCTGCCCTGCTGTAGGAAACCACCAAAATTAAAAAGTAAAAAATTATTATTATTATATTTTATTATTCAGCAGGCAACATCAGTCATGATCATCCTCGCAGAAGTGTTGATCGGGAAAGCTGGGCGAGGTGGGAAAACCGCAGTGAAATCAACGCTATCGCATACCATTGCTAAACGGCGGCTTTTTAGTTTTGTACTTTATATTTTTTATTTACTCATTTTTCATGATTTACTTATAGATTTTGTCGCTCGGTACTTAAGTCTCGCCTTCTGCAACGATCGTCTCACACTGGCATGGATGCATGGCCGTACCTGGCCGCTGGGCGACACTGCCCTGCTGCTTGGCTGCTGGCTGGCTGCAGGAGAGGTGATGCGCGGCGGAATTGAACTCCTGGCAGATGTATATGAGAAGCTGCCTTGACGGGCACGGCTCCATCCCTTCGTTCTCCAGAACAATTCGCAGCTCCTTCCTATGCGACCCCTGCAAAGAACGTGTGCATGCCCGCAACTCGTCACCGTCAAGCATCACATCTCACCAAGGCTCGCGCGCATTTCGAAAGAAATCGACGATTCGGCAGAGCGAGACTACTTCGCACTTCTTACTTGGACATCGCCTTGGGCAAGTGGTCACGCAAGAAGGGTGCCTGTAGGTGGTTTAACGTGTGCGGCATGCAAAACTGTTGACTCTGTGGCACTTTGCTGGGCTAAAGCATGTTTTTTAGAAGAGTAACTACGCAACCCTGATTGTTTAGAGCGCGTGTCCATTCATGCGCAAGTGTACTAGTCATACGTGATTACACAATTACTGCGTGTAAGCGGGAAATGACCTGCCGACACGCAAGACATAGCAATACTAATACAATACATACATACATACATACCATACTACATACATACTAATACTACAATCCAGTACAATCCATCCTAATACATACATACATACATAGCATACATACATAACATATAAAATAACATACATACATACATACCATACTACAACATACATACTACATATCATACATACATAGCATACATACATACATAGATACATAGCATACATATCATTAATACTAGCATACATAGCATACATACATACAGATACAATAGCATGCATGCATGCATGCATCGATGTCATGCATATACATAATACTTACATACATACATACATACATAATACTACATACATATAATACATACATATACTACATAGCATACATACTACATACATACATACATACAGTACATACATACATACATACATACATACATACATCCTACATACATACATACTATACATAATGCATGATGCATGCATGCATGCTTGCATAAGCGCATACATACATACATACATACATACATACATAACTTACTACATAACATACATACATACATACAGTACATACATACATACATAGCATACATACATACATACATACATTTCATACATACATTCATCATACATCCATAACATACATACATGCGTACATAGAATAATGCTGTGAGACGTACTTGTGATAGGTGGCGGCAGTAGTTGACGCTCTGCTTGCGATGGATCCTGCAGGAACTCAGACTCGCTGCAGAGAACTCGCTCACGCGATCTGCATCAACCTGTGGGAGAGCGACGCGGAAGTACGTGAGGATGTATATTATGATATTGATATATAAATATATATATATTATATTTAGTATACGCCCGTTATAACACAATGGTTGGGGTCCTATATAAATATCACTGCGTAAAAAGGGGTCGCACTAAATTGGGGTTATATATGCGTGGCCTAATAAGAGCAACACAGGGGTCCAACGACTCATCGCGCTGATATCCGATTCGCGTTAAATTCGGGGGCCTAAAATGGAGTTCGGCAGCGTATAATAATATTTATATGAATATATATACAGACATGTAAAGGACGTGAAGCCTAATACGACACAGCGAGTAAATGCGTGAGAATTAGCATAGTGTCTACATGCTGCGGGTGTGCTTGTGTGGAAATAAAACCTTTCTGTTGAAGGTTAGTTTTGCTTGGTAGCATATAATATATTGCCTAGCAGATTTATGATAATTTTGTTTTAAAAAAAGCAATAAAAGTTTTGAGTCGCCCTTTTTGGCGGTCGGTCGGGTGAGGCCAACAAACATATTTTTATTATGGCCTGAGTAAACGCGAGAGAGGGCCGCCGCTGGGCTGATACGACGATGTTCGCCGTGGCCGCGTAAACATGCATCACTCATTCATTCTGACGTTAACTTTAGCAGAGTCAGACCCGAGGACAGGATCCTCCGACTACAGTTTCATGCACATCTTAGAGATGCTTGCCCTGAAGGGTCGACCTAAAGGCGTAACACGGGCAGCGGCGCCCCCTACCTGCGCACGTGGTCGACGATGCGTATGAAGTCGTCAAACTTCATGGTGGACAGGTCGGTGGCCTGCGCGTAGGCTCGCACCTTCTGCTGGACGTCGTGCCACACGCGCAGCCGGCCGTGGTCGAGCTTGGCGTCGGATGTAGGCGCGCGCGACGCTCTCCTCTACATTTCCCGCTGCAACGACCGAGAACGAGAGATGAAAGACGAGCGTCGTCGTGGCAACCGCGAACACGCAGCCTCCCGCTCGCCGTGGCGCGAGAATTAGGATATATGATGGGCGCGTTCGCGACCCATGCTCACCGTTAGTGCGTGCGTCGATTCCCCACCCACAACAACAACCCACGACTCCCTCCCTCATCGCGTGAGTATGTGGGGGTAAGGTGAGGGGCGGTTACTACTCACTGTGGCCACGCCTCCGTCCTCCACCGTACACGGGGGCGTGTTTGTGACCCATGCTCACCGTTAGTGCCTGCGTCGATTGCCCACCCACAACAACAACCCACGCCTCCGTCCCCCACCGTACACGGGGGTGTGTTTGTGACCCATGCTCACCGTTAGTGCGTGGCGCGATTCCCACCGACACAACAACCCACGCCTCGTCCCCACCGCACACGGGGGTGTGTTTGTGACCCATGCTCACTGTTAGTGCCTGCGTTGACTCCCCACCCACAACAACAACCCACGCCTCCCTCCCCCACCGTACAATGGGGGCGTGTAGCGCGACCCATTGCTCACCGTTAGTGGCGTGCGTTGACGA
>NW_014579659.1:0-6128 GCF_000485595.1 Priapulus caudatus
TGTGTGTGTGTGTGTGTGTGTATGTGTGTATGTGTGTGTGCGCGCGCGTGTGTGTGTGTGTATGTGTGTATGTGTGTATGTGTGCGTGCGCGTGTGTGTATGTGTGTGTGTGTATGTGTGTATGTGTGTATGTGTGTGTGCGCGCGCGTGTGTGTGTGTATGTGTGTATGTGTGTGTGCGCGCGCGCGTGTGCGTGTGCGTGCGCGTGTGTGTGCGCGCGGTGTGTCTCTCCCCTGTCGCCCACCGTCTCTCTCTCTCTCTCTCCACCGTTCGTGCGCAGTAACACATCTGACTGCCCTTGGGGACGGCTATGTGTGTCAGAGAGTGTGTCAGCTGACAGAGAGTGTGTCGGCAGCTGACAGAGAGTGTGTGTGCTAGACATAGGTTCCCGTGTTAAGGTCGCAAGGCGACAACTCATTTTTCATCGACCGAAAACGACGGCCGGCAACAGTCCAACCTGGTTAGCCTGCGGGGAAGATATATAGAGTCTTCTATAAAATTGAACTGTAGCTAATAGAGTCGCTATAGAGACGATATTCTATATAAGACTATAAAATATTTTGTATATAGGGCTATAGAACATTTTCTATGTGACTCTGGAGATAANCAAAACATGTGTGTTGCGTTGTGTCGTGTGTGTGTGTGTGTGTGTGTGGGTGCTGTGCTCCGCTGTGCTGTGTGTGTTTTACTGTTTGTGTGTGCTGTGTGCTGATGTATTGTGTGCTCTGTGTTGCCCAGCGTGTTGCTGTGTGTGTGCCAGTGGGGTTTGCTGTGCTTGTTGCTGTGCGATCGGTGTGCTGCTGTCGCTGTGTGTGGTGGTGGTGTGTGCGAGTGTGTGTCTGTGCCTGTGCTCGCGCGGCCCGTGGCGTGCGGCTGTGTGTGTGGCCTGTGTCCTGGGTCGTTGCGCGCGTAGTGTCGGTGCCTGCCTGAATTAGATAGCCTATTTTACAGTTACCACACACACTGGCTGCCCACCCCAATATATGTGTCGACGATATGCTGGTGGCTTGGGGTGTGTGGCTCTGTGCTGCTGTGTGTGTGCTGTGTGTTTTTTGGGTTTTTCCTGTGTGTGTGTGTGTGTGTGTGTGTCGTGTGTGGGGTGTTGTGCTGTGCTGCTGTGGCGGATGCCGAGAGCCGTGCCTTGGTGTCGGGCGCTGTTTCCCGCCCGCTGCCGCGCGCCGCCGTGTGTTTCTGCTGTGGCTGTATTGGTCTGCTGTTGCTGCCGCGCCGCCGTGTCGTGGTGACTGTGCCTGCTGTGTATGTCGTGTGCTGCGCCGCCGCGACGCCGGAGTGGCCTAGCTGCTGTGTTGTGCTGTGCGGCTGCCGCGCGCGGGTTAGCGTCAGCGCGTGTGGGCTGCTTGCCGCGCGGTGTGTCTTCTCCCCTGGCGCCCCACCGCTCTCTACTCTCTCTCGTCTCCACCGGCTTCGCTGCCCGCTAGCTAACACATCTGCACTGCCCGTGGGGACGGCCTAGGCTGTGTCCAGAGAGTGTGCTCAGCCTGGACAGAGGCCTGTGTCCGGCCCAGCTCTGGACAGCAGACGTTGCCATCCCCCATCACACCGACGCCGTGTGCCTAGACACTAGCGTTCCGCGTGTATACGCTCGCAGCGCCCCCCGACAATCTCACTTATTTCATCGATCCGAAAACGACGGTCCGGCCAAACAGGTCCAACCTGGTTAGGCCTGCGGGCCGCCGGAAGATTATACTAGAGTACTTACTAAAATTGCAACTTAGCCTTAATACGAGTCGCCTATAGAGCACGATATTCTTATATAAGCACCTAATAAAATATTTTGCGTAATATAGCGGGCTATAGAACATTATATCTATGTGACTTCTGCGAGATAATTTATATCTTCATTATATAACGTTTATACAATTTTCTTCTCGTAACAGTAAATAGACATTTATACAAGATCATAGCCCGCTATCGCCAGGTCACCATGCTTCATTTTAAACCCACAGAGACTATTTTCTATGGTTAAACCTATAGTGCTATTTAGCCAGATATCTTTTATAGCAAGTTAACACAAAATATGCAGGTTATTTACATTATAAGACACAGTGCATATCACAGCCTATGAGTGCCGCTCGGGCGGGTTGGGGCTGGCGGGTGGCGCGAAAACGCGGAAGCCCCCGGCCAAAGAAGGCCCGCTGGAGCACACTCGACAAGCCAGGAGGGGATTCCTCTACGATGTCCTTCACTCTCTCCGGCACCGCGCTTCTCTGCCGCTCTCTCTCTCTCTCTCTCTCTCTCTCTTCTCTCTTCTCTCTCTTTCTCTCTTTTCTCGCCCGCCCTCTCTCCTCTCTCTCACTCTATCGCCCTCTCGTCTCTCCCTCTCTACTCTCTTCTCTCTCTTCTCGCTCCCCTCTGCCGTTCTTTTTCTCTCTTTCCCTTTCTCTCTTTCTCTCTCTCTACTCGTCGTCTACTCTCTACTCTCTTCTCCTCTCTCTCTCGTGTACTCTCGGCGGGCCTTCTCTCTCTCTTCTCTCCCTCTCTTTCTCTTTCTCTCTCGTCCATCTCTCCTACTCTCGCGGCCTCTCCTCTCTCCTCGCTCTCTTATCTACTCTCTCTCATCGTATCTACTCTATCTCTCTGCTTCTCTTTCTCTACTCTCCTCTCTCTCTCTGTAGCTAGGCACCCATTCACGGACGCCCGCGCAGCTCCTCAGCCCTGATATCGGCCACACGCTGTAAGTCGGAACTACCGCTGCATCTAGCTCAACACTCTAACAGCGCTCACTGCCCTGCCGCGCGCGTGCTTGTGTGTTGCGCAGTAGTGCTGCAGAACGAACGAGCCCCAAACCCAGCGAACGACCGCTTGTCGTCATTCGCGCTGCCCTTGAAATCACGCGCCCCACCTTGTTTTTTTTTTTTGTTTCTTCCGCAGCCCCCCGCCCCCCCCCCGGCCCGCCCGCAAGTGACGCGGCCCTCCTGAACGAACTCGCCGAGCGGGCCTGCCCGCCGCGGCAATCTGCTACGCGCAAAAACGCTGGCGAAATCTGGGGTCCGCCTTAGATGTCGCCGCCTCGCCTGTGGGCGCTGCCGAGCTGCTGTCGCAGCGCGAAAACGGCCGTCTGCTCTGCGACGACCGCATGGACGATGACGATGACTGATGACGATGACGAGCATGATGCTATCGTGCGGGCGATGAGACGCGACTACAGATCTCCTCCCGCCACACACACACACACACGCCCCACACACACACACACACACACACACACACACACACACGACACACACACACACACACACACACGGCTCGCACGCACGCCCCCCTACCGCCCTAAATCTTATTTAATATGCAGATCGCGACAGTGCCCCGCGCGCGCGCAGTGCCAGCGTAACTTCCGGACGCCCCGACGCGGCGCGTCACGCCTTAGCGCGTGAACGGTTGCCGCCCGCCCCCACCGCCCCCCCGTAAACATCGCTGTCAGACGTTTAGCGTGAGCCTGGATGAGCGCCTCCACCGCAACACACCCGCGGTGGACAGCGTGACCTGGCACGTGTGGCAAGCAGGCATGCTCTTGTGGCAACCCATACGTGCTACAATGGTGCTACTGCTATAAATAAATAAATAGATATATATATATATATACCAGCCCGCCCGCCCCTAGCCCCACCCCCCCTATTTATTATTGGCGCGGCGCGGGGAGTTTGTTTTTCAATGCCTTGGCAATGTGCCCTCGGCAGGGCCTTGTACAAGATAGTGCTACCAGGCGGCGGGGGGCGGGTCTAACGCCTAACCCAAAGCTTGCGGCACCCCGAAGGCCGCACTCCCCCCCAAAAAATTCAGACCCCCTCAGGATGCGTTTTCTGCGCGAGCAAGGGGGGGGCGCGCTTCGGCATCTCCCTGGACCCCCTCTGTACACGCCCCTTCTCGGGCGCGAAGCGACCAGGCAAGGGAGCCAAGCGACCGAGCGGGGGGAGGGTGTAGGAGGGGGGTGTTCACTGTTCACCCTCCTGCACGATGGAGATTTTGCAATTATTACACTAAAATGGAGCGACCTGAGGTGAAATTCTTGCAAATTTTCAACAAATATTTTTTTTTGCTTGGGGTAGGGGGGGGGTTCGTTCGAACCCCCCGAACCCCACCTGGCTACGGGCCTGTATATATATATATATATATCATAAGCTATGTAAAATTGTGCGTGCGTTTGTTTTCTGTACTGAACCGATCGACTATCTGCCTGTGCTTTTTGTTTTTTTGGATTTTTACGTGTGTGTATGATATTCATTGTAGGGTATTTTAGGTAGATATGCAGTGTCGGTCAGTTCTTCAGTTAACTGCAGCTAGTCAGTTCAGTCAGTCTCGGTCATATCATTTATTACCTCCGCGTTGCAAACGGAGGTCATGCAATCGCTCGCGTGTGTGTGTTCGTGTGCGTGTGTAGCCAGCAGCGAGCCAGCTGTTATACACACGCTCAACCGATCGGTCGATTCAGCACCAGCTCGCCTTAGGGCGTCCAGTCAGCAGCAGCTCACCTTAGGGCGACCAGACAGCAGCAGTCAGCAGCGAGCCAGCTGTTATACACATGTACGCGCGTCCAGTCAGCGAATGGCGAGTCAGCAGCAGCTACCAGTGAGCGGCGAATCGATAGCGCGTCGAGTCAGCGAGTGGCGAGTCAGCAGCAGCCACCAGTGAGCGGCGAATCGATAGCGCGTCGAGTCAGCGAGTGGCGAGTCAGCAGCAGGCGAGTCAGTCAGCAGCCGCCACCAGCGAGCACATACATGTTACATGCTCGCGGAGGTATGCACTCTCCGTGAGTGCCCTCTGTCTAGTTTATGGATGTATTTTTGCTCTCTGGATTTCTTAATTCTAATACAACAGAAATGCACACTCAGACATACATGTAATTAACTTGCAAAGCATATATATTGATTCATGTTTAATTAATGCACATCTAACTACATGTATATGCACAAGGAGGAATATTAACCTCTAAATACATTGTACAAGCAATTAAAGCAATGAAAATGGGGAAATTGTGTATTGATAATTTATAATGTAGCAAGTTTAAAAAATAGCAATGAAATAAATGCGTTTCCATTTTAGAGACAGCAGGGAATAAACGCTCGCGCACGCACACACACGCTCGCGCACGCACGCACACGCTCGCGCACACACACACACACGCTCGCGCACGCACACACACACGCTCGCGCACGCACACACACGCTCACGCACGCACACACGCTCGCGCACGCACACACACGCTCGCTCAGCACATACACACACGCACACACACGCCCACGTACGCACGAACACCACGATCAAGCACAGAGAATACAGAACACTCCAGCGTGACGGACGTGCAACGATAACCACGCGTGCACGCACCACGCGATGTTATGCCCAGAATAACCAACCAACCACGCAGCCCACTATGACCTAGCTTCTACGGAAATTTCCAGCACGCCTGGCTTAAATTAGTTCAGTGAGTATTGAACTGAGGCTAGACTACCCGCTAAAGCCGAAAGCAGCGAAAGCTAGAGCAATCAATAGCAGCGAAACCCGACTGACGTAGAAGCGACGTGTTTTGTCGATTCCGAGCTGCTCCGTGCTCTTGTAGCTTCAGGAAAAGGGTGTGTGCTGTTCGCTCGCTGGAACCGATAGACGTGTTTAATTACCACCAGGATGAGCTTTGTGAGTTGTTACCACTTAGTATTCATAATAGTAGTAAATACCATTAATCAACTATGATATATGAATCCTAAACGTGGACATTGCATGATAACGCAAGATAAATGTATCGGGGTGTATAGTCTAGTGTACAGTGGAAACCATATGCATTTTCGGATACAATCTTTGAAACTTTTAGGGATTATACATATGATACCCCTTTATGCAAAAAAACCAATGTTGGCAGATTTGCAAACTCCCCCTATGTGGTGTAATATGCAAATTAAGGCCGCCATTACCGAAATTTCATTTTTTGCCAATAACTCCTTAAATATGCATGATACCAACATACACTTAGTGTCCGTACCTATGTTTTCAAAGGTAAGGATTAAGATAAAACCATTCCCGAAACGATCGAACCATTAATTAACTCAGAATATGCAAATGAGGTCTTGCCATGACCAAAAATCCATCTTTGTTCAATATCTCCATACATATAC
>NW_014579659.1:6633-17234 GCF_000485595.1 Priapulus caudatus
ATATGATTCACAGTGTTCATGCTCCTCAGTGAGGATCATGCCTACCACATGACTCAATCGCCTGATGAAGGACTGCTATTCTGGCATTTATCTTCTCCTTCACACCAACAAAGTTCAGTGCACACTAAGCCATGTGCTAGACATGAACATCTTGCCGAAGTGCATATTGCATTTGGTGTATTTTGTTTACTAGAACCACACCTACACTTTACTAACTCTACAACAGTAGTTGGGGCTGGAGCAGTATCTGACAACTTTGGCACCAATCTGTTGTCTTCTAGTATCCAGCCAAGCTTAAGAGGGTCTGGAACAATGGGATGGGGAATAGGGGTCCTGCTCCCATATAGCAGATTGGCAGTGAGCTCTGCGAATATGCTGTACCCAAGCTCCAGATGTTGGTGGTAGCATCTCGACACCTTTGTCGATGCCTAATTGTTGCTTGAACAAACTCCACCGAAGGATCTGCGGTTGGGTAATGGTGACGCCCTTTTTACAGAAGAGGCTGCATAGGAAGGATATACACCCCTTGATGGTTTCATCTGAAGGTTCACTTCCAACTCCAAGGGCAGATATGGCAGCCACAATAAATGGGTCTGCTTTCAAGAATGCATTCAAGCAGGCAATCTTGGATTAACCCCTTATGTGTCCTGTCGTGTCACAACCCGTTAAGGCATGCCATTTGCACAAAGCTCTAGCTTTATTTTCCCCAAGAGCATTAAAGATTGGCTTTAGCATAACAAGTCGACGTTTATCGCTTGTACCCATAACCATAGCCATTTTTACCTCCTCGGCGTCGTTCTCGGGTCGTTTCCTTTAATGATCCTGTTATAGAGTAATTGTCAAATACAACACGGGTAACCTCGTAGTTACGGGCTTTCGCATTTATGAGTTCAACATATGCATTGCTGAGGTCAAGGCAGGTCTCAAAGGATCTAACAGCCATTAGCTCCTGCACGACAGCCATCCCATCTACTATGAGACACTTGCTCGTTGTTGGTGACAATGCAACTGATGATACCATATTTTCGTCATCTCTCTCGTCTGGCATGTTCTCAAGAACGGCTATCACCTTACTTTGATCCAAAGTTGGATGAACACCGCCAGTTAATGTCATTAAAGTGCGGTTGCTAGTAGAAAACTCATAGTTGCCGATGACCTCTTCCATGTCAATCTCGCGGGATGACCGAGCAATGATGAGTAGTCTGGACATTAGACCTGTGGTTGCTCGTAGAGTTAGGACCTCAGACTTGGCTTGCAGTTTGATCTCTTTCGATGACGAGTTCCAAAGAAGGGGCTTACACTTTGTCATCTTGTCCCAGAGGTTGGTGTCTCCACATACCCTTTCCTCAACAAATGTATTCATCGCAGTGGAGCCTCTTCTTTCTGTTGCCAAGATGCTCTCCTCTATTTCTTTTGGAAGTATCTCCTTGGTCATGAGCTTGAACATGTGCGTTTCATCAGAGGTGAATATGTTACATGGTTTTATAACTCGACTCAGGTTTGCAATAGCTTGCTCTTGCCTCCTCACTGTTGGCTGGTTAAGACGGTGATGCACAGTTCTATTCTGGTTTATCATCCCGATCATGTTTTCAGTCTCATTAGCAATTCGTGCCAGTTCAGGCGCACACATGCAGAATTTGAGAAGTGTAGCAGGAGTTTGTGTTATGCCATTGATAGCACCCTGGCCTTTTAGGGTTTTGTTGCTCTGCTCCTGTGCTTGGTCTACCCCAAGGCGGGTAAACGGAATCGTGTTTGAACTGTTTACGGTAAACTCTCCTGAACTATTCTGGAGTATTCTGTGCATAATCAAGTCTATCATATGCAAAGAAGTAGACACATAGTTTCTCAAGAGAAGACAAGTGTAGAAACCAATCACCCTCGCGAGTTGACCGGTGGAATTGCAGCAAGGTCATAACTTGTCGCATAAACATGAGTGCCCATTGACACATGGGATGACCACCGTGTCTTGCATCAAAGGCAGCCAGCTGCTTGTGGAGATTGAAAGATTCAATTGTAACAAGTAATGTCATGTGTGCATCATGACCACCTTGTTTGGATTCACATGCAGTTGACAGTTGCTGAACACTATCTTCTAGTGCAGTTCTTACTGCCGGTTTCTCGGTGAAGAACGTTTCCAGCCAGAGATCGAAAAACACTTGTAGTGTGATCTCATGGGCTTCTACAGCTCTACTGTAGTGATTACCATTGATGATCTGGTTTACAGTCACAGAACTGTAGGTACATATCTGCTTCAACCCAAGCATCGTCTATGCCACTCCCCTCTATAGTTTTTCCCAAGCATCTCAGAGCACACAGTGACATATGGAATGATAATGACAAAGAATAAATTTATTTCGGTATTAAATGTTAACAGCTAATTTGCATATTTAAAGTTATGTACTGGTGTGATCGTTTCAGGAATACTTTTATCTTAATCCTCACGCCTGAAAACATGGGGAAGGACACCAAATATATGTTGCTAGCATGTATATGTACGGAGATATTGAACAAAGATGGATTTTTGGTCATGGCGGGACCTAATTTGCATATTCTGAGTTAATTAATGGTTCGATCGTTTCGGGAATGGTTATATCTTAATTCTTATCCTTGAAAACATAGGTAAGGACACTAAGTGTATGTTGGTATCATGCATATTTAAGGAGTTATTGGCAAAAAATGAAATTTCGGTAATGGCGGCCTTAATTTGCATAATACACCACATAAGGGGAGTTTGCAAATCTGCCAACATTGGTTTTTGTATAAAGGAATATCATATATATAATCCCTAAAAGTTTCAAAGATTGTACCCGAAAATGCATATGGGCCCCATTTTTGTGACATAAGCTCACGTATGCATGTGCCTTTCCTGCCACTCATGTATACGGACAGATGTTTGCCGGTTTCGTTTAGGAGGTGCCGCACGTTAGTGAGCTTCTTGGTGGAGGCCTGACTCCGGGGAAACTCGTGTATATTCAGGGAGTTCCACCACCTGGATCGAGCCGGTAAGAAATAAACCGCGTGCGCGCTTTACACTGGTAGTGGGATTTGTCAATTCATTATATTATAATAGCACCTGATTATATATAGATGAAATATTTTGTGCTTCTATTTATCTGTTTTAGGTTTGCTATTAATTTTATGAGCGGTCAAGATGGAGATATTGGCTTTCACTTTAACCCACGATTTGAAGGAGGAAATGTGGTCTGTAATAGCTGCGTGAATGGGGAGTGGGGCGCAGAAGAATCACATGAAGGGTTACCTCCCAATTTGGCGGTTGGAGAACCTTTCGAAGTCGTCATTAAGGGAGAGCCAGAGTGTTTTAAGGTAGGCCGAATCGCAACCATTCTCGCAACCGCTCGAATCGAACCAAACTCAACAATTATAATAAAGAAACGAAGCAACAGTTTAGGTTTATTCAATCATTTCAAACTCCTGCTATTGGCATGTTTTAGCGGAAATTTTAAAATGAGTGTACGTTTATATTGCAGTTAGAAAATCAATTTAAACCACGTACAAGCTCTTGCTTGTGTATTGTACCATCACACGATCTCACACGTACATTTATGTTGTCTATTAAAATCGCATGTGTGTACGTTGTATGAAAAACTTGTGTCTAAGATGAGAAAATATTTGTACGATTTCCTTTAAAATTGGTCTAGCTAATAAGATTCTATAGAACAAGAAAAAAATTCGACGATCATGATTCACGGACAGTAATGGCAGCTAGGCCTATCTGAGTCGTCGACTCGAAGTATGTTTACAATTGTCAGTCGAAACAAGAGTCGAGCATTAAATATAAAAATGACGTTTAACTGACCATTTACGCTAAGCAAAACTTTTTGCTACTGTGAATCTTGCAGGCAGAGAAAAATGTTATAGTAAATTGATAAGAAATCTGTGTTTTAGTCTATGTGTGAATTTAGGTAACTTACAAATACAGGTGGCTGTCAATGGTGCACACTACATAGATTTCTGCCATCGCACCCCCGTGGACACTATCAAAACTGTTCAAATTGATGGAGAAGTAACACTGACAGGAATTTTTGAAAAAATGGACGTCAATGGAGTATGTATGCAAAACTATTAATCACTGACACAGAAATAGCAGCAGTAGTGTATTTTATGTATTATTTTTTACGAAATTCCATGAAATATAGCACATGAAACTGATGAAAGTTCCACCGAAGCGAGGCATTTTAGCAAATGGAGCAATATGTTTCATAATTGCAGCACGAAGCTACATAAGAGGGACAGGGTGCCAAAAATTGGTTGTTGTGACTGTATTCGTAACATACGCTCGCCACACTCGTTTTCTCTCCCCCTTCAATTCACTCATTGTTACTTCCCCAGCTCAACTCACTCACTCTCACTCCACTCACCTTACTCACTGTTACTCCCCACTCACCTCACCTATTGCAAGTCCCACTTACCGCACTCCAGGGCCGTAGGCTGAGCAAATTCCTAGGGGGGGGGGGCAGTGGCGGATCCAGGATTTCAAGGAAGGAGTGAGAAACAGGTGGGGGGGTTCTGGGGGTCCTCCCACAGAAAATTTTGAAAATGTAGATAGCAGGAGATGGTATTCGAGGCACTTTTGAGTAGATGTACAGCCTTCATTCTGACTACGACAATTCTCTTTCAGTAGATCAATTTATTTTTTTAATTTTGCTCCAAAATTTAGGAGGGCAGCTGCCCCCTTGCCCCCCCCCGCAGGCTACGGCCCTGCACTCATTGTTTCTCCCCCCGTCACCGCACTTACTTTTTCTTCCCCCATCTAACTGATTATTTATTACCCCAACCACATCTCACTTATTATTACTCCCCGATCTCACCCATTCTTACTCCCTTTCCTTCACTTATTGTTACTCCCCCATCTCACTCATTGTTACTCGCCCATCTCACTCATTGTTGCTCCCCTTCGTCACTTATTGTTACTCCCCCATCTCACTCATTGTTGCTCCCCTTCCCCTCACTTATTGTTACTCCCCCATCTCACTCATTGTTGCTCCCCTTCCCCTCACTTATTGTTACTCCTTCATTTCACTCAGTGTTACTCCCCCTTCCTTTCTCCCCTCAGCTCACTCACAATTGCTTCTTCTCACATCACTCACATTTACCCCCCGTCACTTCATTCACTGTTCCCTTCACCTGACTCATGGCTTCTCCTCCTCCTACAGCGTGCTCACTGTTGTTATCCTGTATCTTTGTACCATCTGCTGCTGCTGCTGCTGCTTTTCTAACTATTCATACATTTCATCCAGACAGTAAGCTATACGAGTACCATCCCTGGAGGATTAGCACCAGGGAAAACTGTTGTTATTCGGGGAAAGGTACCAGACACATCTCCTCGGTAAGCCAAAATTCTGCTCCATAAGTCAAGATGATTGAGTGGACGCATGTCATTGCCAGTACTGTGGATCAGGCCAGCTCAGAAAACTGCTAACAAACAATTATAACGAGAAAAAACAAGCAATATTATTGAAGCACATATTTTCCCCTCACAGATTTGCGCTCAATCTCCAAGCTGGACCACCAGGGACGCCGCAGCCTGACATCGCACTGCATTTCAATCCACGATTTAATGAGAGAACCGTGGTGCGAAACACTCTGCAAGCAGGAGCGTGGGGCGCAGAGGAGAGGGGTGGGGTACCTCCAAACTTGGTCCCTGGTGAAGCTTTCGAGATTGCTATTCTCGTGGAGGAAAACTGTTATAAGGTAAATACGCGTTTACTGTTCGGTTTTGGTTATCAAATAGGTATACGACTACTGGGATACTGTAATGAAATAGGATATGCATTTTTTTATTTCAACAAAAGAAACAACTTCCGTCTCCGGTGGATCCTTTATTACCGCCGATGACATCACACGGGACTGTAGAGAATTATTAAATTAATGAACACGTTAGTTTTGGCACTTCAATAATTTATTCAACCTGGTAGAGTTCATGATATACAAGCCTCTTTCCCGGTAATTTCAACGTTTTTTCGCTCCAATCTCACGCAGAGCATGCCATAATATAAATAGACCAAGTGACTAATATATGGCAGTTGTGCATAAAATGCCAATATATCTGTTACAATGTTCATCTGTAAATATTGATAATCAATTATCGCCGTGCTAGCTCGTCTAACGTTGATTTTCTTCGTGGCTGTAGGTGACTGTAAACAGCGTGACCTACACCGAGTTTGCCCATCGCATCCCGGTCGACTCTATCAATACTGTTGAAATAGGTGGAGACGTACTGATAACAGCTATATCATGTTAACGAGGGAAGAACCAAATCCGCATCTTCCGGCTTCACGCGTCTAGCCGACGTAAAAACGCATGCTGAGTTAGTGACGGTAATTTAAGACACCCGCTTGGATCTGCAGCATATAGCACTGGCTATTTTAGTTCGCTTCTTCTCGAGACTAAACTACAGCCTAAAATAGACACCAAAAATTGTGCTAGCCAAGTAAGCTCTTTGTGTATTCAATAAAATCACAGACTTGCCCATTAGTGAGAAATTTAAAAGTTAAACATTTTAGTTTGCAAACACAAATTTTTCTTGGAAATTCACTCTATTTTGTATGATTGCACAAATAATATTTCGTAGTACATGGATACGTACGTTCTTAAAGTGATTACGTAACCATAAATAGTAAAAATAAATGTTTTTTTTCCACTTTTTCACAAAATATAAGTAATTCTGTTTACTTTTTATGGTTAAATTGCTACATTGTCCTACTTCTTATTTTACTATAATTTATTGTTCGATGTGAACATACACTCGTGACTCATACATAGCCCATAGCAAGCAATTAATGTCAGGAACACAATATCAATTCGTCCAGGTTTTTTGGATTTTTAATTAGTTGAGAAACAATCTTATCAGGTAAGAATTTGACGATACGTTCAGTCCCGTTAGTTCTTACTTTTAATGTAAAAAAATGGCAACAAAAATTTTACAAATTTTACCATAGAGAATTCGTGACGTAGTCAATTTAAGAATTATAATCATATTATATGTCAAGGTGTGACATGTATTATATGAATTCAAAGGGCATAGAATGAGATTTATCCATGCATTAACATGGATAGAGCACAGAGAAAACTTTAACAAGCTTCCTTTCTAAATGGGACTCCACTGAATGTCTCTTTGTGTAGTGATCACAGAATAATGGATAGTAATCTTATATGTACGTAAAAGGAAAATCCGACAAATGATTGGTAAAAGAATATATACACATATCCATAATAAGATAATCATATTTTAATTTATACAATTGGTTTATATATCGGCTTTTGTGGCATACTGAACAATAAAATGTTTGCAACTCAATGACTGTTTTGTGTTATAACTACCCAACAGTAGATAACAGCAGCTGTTTACCCCTACCCGGGGTATTATAATGGCCTGGTTCATTAGTTTATTAGCTATCATCACCATCAGTGAATTCCCACTTTCTCCCTTCCCCCAGTAAGTGGGGTCCCCCACTTACTGGGGGGGAAGGGAGAAAATGGGAATTCACTCATGGTGATGATAGCTAATAAACTAATGAACCAGGCCATTATAATAACACAGAACCCAAAGCAGCCGTTAGAAGCTGTATATAATTAAGGCCGTGGCTATGCGTCTGGTTACCGGACGCCTAGCTCCCAGGCTAAACGCGTCCGGTCATCCATTTCTTATCTGAACCCAACTATATTTTTTCAGTAAAAAAAGACTAAACAGTAATTTTTACCACATTAATACTTACATTTAGGTATTGTATCAAAAACATGTTTTTGTAACTCTTGAAACAATAGTAAATCCAGTAACATCAACTATTTGAGCGGCAGCGTGGCCTAATCGTGACGTAGATTTGGGGCACTTGCAATAACATACACGATACGCACCGGTGCGGTTTTTGTCGTGAAGCAGTTTAATAAATAGTATAAGTCTGTACGAAATTGACCACAAACAATGCAACGCACACGTTTCCATGCAACAATTTGTTACTAACACATAATGATCTCGTGTGAAATGGATGACCGGATGCGTAGCCTGGGAGCTGGGCGTCCGGCAGCCGGACGCGTAGCCACTCTGTATAATTAAACCTAGCATAACCTATGTTAAACAGTTAATAACGGAGCAAAAAATTATTTGGTACAATATATATACAATAAACATTTATTTTACATGTGAATACAATTATGTAGTACATTGTGCTTGATAATATGTATGTATACACACGCACGCACACACGCACGCACGCACGCACGCACCAGGGCCGGACTAAGCGTGTGGGGGGGGGCCCGGGGCACGCAATTGTGTGGGGGCCCTATAGTCTGTATTTTTCCGCACTTTCATGCTTGCAAATTCAGAGAGTATTTCATCGTGTGTCAACGAATTTAAAATGTCACTTTCGATAGCGAGAATACTGAGGTTTACCAGTCTCTGTTGGCTCATCGTGGTTCTCATGTGATTTTTAATCAACTTAAGTTTTGAAAATGACCTTTCACCGCTACAATTCGAGACCATCAATGAAAGATAGATTTTCAGAGCAATTTCGGTATTAGGGAAAGTGTCCTTCAGCTGAACAGCAAAATTCAGTCAGAGAAACAGCATGGGAAACGCATCACCTCAACATTCCATGCTAAGAATTTTGTGGATCACAATTACGACAGTTTTGTAAATTTTAGGATACTCTAAATGTGGGGGGCCCCAAATGTGGGGGGCCCGGGGCACGTGCCCCTGTTGCCCCGCCCTTAATCCGCTAGTGGCACACACACACACACACACACACACACACACACACACACACACACACACACACACACACACACACACACATCGTGACACATATATTGGGGTGCACAGATGTGTGTGGTAACTAGTAAAATACTATCTTCAAAGTTTACCATTGTTAAGAAATTAGAACCAAATTGGATCCCACATTAGAGCCATGGATGTAAACAAACAACCTGCATGTGTTGTCGGGCAGCTTGTACAGAGTCAGGTAACAAACAGTGATCTATCTTGACCATCATCATTCAAGTTGCACTAGCACGCTTGCAGCTATCACTTCAGAACACGCAATCATAATAAACGAGGGTATGAGACAGCTACAAACTGTATTTGATGTCAAAAATTTACACAAAGAGAACTGTATGTATATAGAATCACTTTTATACACAGACAGAGCTTATCTTCAGGCAAGTAAATCACTAATAAAAGTACAGGACTTGCCCCACACATATTGCACAAGGCACAACTACAAACATTACAACAAATTTAGACAACAAGACAGCAACTGACGGATAGGGTGTACATTGCCCACACAGCAAGCTTCCATGCCTGGCAGGGGCGTGTACAGGATTTGTACCAGGGGGGAGGCCTAACCGTAACCCAAACTTGCGAGCACGCGAAGGGGGGGGGGTCTGGGGAGCCCTCCCCAGTATTTTTTGAAATTAGACCCCCGTAGATGCGTTTTCTGCGCGAGCAGGGTGGGTCCGGACCCCCTAGACCCCCCCCCCTGTACACGCCCCTGCCTGGGGTACCAAGCACAGCTTCAGCAATGATACACATTTACATCAACCATAGCCAGCTGCATGTACATAATATGTGTGTGTGTGTGTGTGTGTGTGTGTGTGTGTGTGTGTGTGTGTGTGTGTGTGTCGGTATGTGCGCGCGCGTGTGTGTGTGTGTCGGTATGTGTGCGCGCGTGTGTGTGTGTGTGCGCGTGCGTGTGTGCGTGCGTGCGTGCGTGCGTGCGCGTGCGTGCGTGCGTGCGCGCGCGTGTGTCCCTGTCTTGCTATCGATGTAACTAACATATAACGAGCCAAGCTGATCAGGAATTGCCTTTAATAAAAGAAACTTTTACCTCCAATAACTTCAACATCATGAGAAATAAACTAAAATAATTCCAATTGGGTGGCTAGGTATTGATGAAGGAAATGCCTCTAACAAAAACTTTTATTATTAATTTATTTATATTGATTAAGAGAAATAAAAACTATATTAATTCCAATTGACTAGCTAGGTTATATAAGTTCACATGTTTCGATCGATAGAAATATCTACTGGATCGGTAGACATTTTTGACATTTCTACCCCCGAGATAAAATTAGCGCAGACTAACGCAGAAGTCTGGGGAAAAGTCTAAAACGCCCTGTACTGCCATGATTAATGAGTCACCGATATTCAAGACTACGTCGTTGGAATTCGTGGCGAGGTGAGAAAATGTTTCTTTCGGCGAGCCTCGGGCATGTTAAACGTGTTTACTACACAGAGTCTGATAGAAGTCTGAGAGAAGGAGGAGTGTGAGCGAGCGAGCGAGCGCCTGTTGATCGCGAACACCTAGGTCACGAGAACGCGCGCCTCCCGCAGACGCGCGAGTATGTGGCGCCATCTATCGAGCGAGATGTCAACATATTGGGTCAACATCATAACATATCATATCAAATCATATTTTATCAAACATCAGCATATTGGGTGTGAATGTACCAGAGTACGTATATCATTAAGATATACGTGCTCTGAATGTACCCATCTGTCTATAGAAGTGGTTTGCGAACGTGGGCTCTCTCTCTCTCTCTCTCTCTCTCTCTCTCTCCCTCTCTCTCTCTCTCTCTCTCTCTCT